>NC_136001.1:33094443-33096943 GCF_048128805.1 Centroberyx gerrardi
CACACACACACAAGCTAATCTCCCTCAGCAGATAGGTTTAAGAGTAACACTAATGTTTTTTATCCCTCTCAACAGACCAGCAGTGACTTTCCCTCCACCTCGGCCAGTGTGTGTGTGTGTGTGTGTGTGTGTGTGTGTGTGTGTGTGTGTGTGTGTGTGTGTGCTTCAGCGCCCCAAAGCTCATCTAAAACTCTCCATAGAGACTCACTGTGTTTGTCCCTCCTCACCCTCTCTCTCTTTCTCCCTCTCTTTCCATTCTCTTCCTCTCCCTCCTTCTCTTCCCCTCCCTTTCTCTCTCTTTGCTGTGTGTTTCTGTTTATTTATTATTTGTCATCCGTCACAAACTACATATTTAATTGCGCTGTGATGGATCCGAGTAAAATTGATTAGAATTTTACTTTTTTTCTGACTCTCTTTCTGTCACTCCCTCTCTCCTCTCTCTCCATTCCTCTCTACCTCTGTCTCTCACTGTCTCTTCTGTGTTTGTATGTCAATGAAAACGAGACAGAAACAGGACAAACATCATCAAGTGATTGATTGATTTCAATGAAATATTAATATTTAATCCTGAGTCCCACCGCCCAAACCCATGGAGCGTTTTAGAGGGAGAAGACAGACGAACCGGTCCTTGAATTCCACACGCACATTTCTGAAAAAATTAAAAAGGCAAACTCCATGCTGGCGATAATTAGAAGAACTTCTAAAAATGTATGCAAGGAAATGGTTTTACCGTTATATAAATCCTTGGTGAGATCTCATCTTGAATTTGCAGGTTCGGTCTGGTGTCCTTATAAATTAAAATATATCGAAAAAATTGAGAAGGTTCAGAGAAGAGCTGCTAAACTAATTCCAGGTCTGAAAGAGATTTCATATGAAGAGAGTTTAAGAAAATTACAACTCTAGTATACAGGAGACAGAGGAGACATGAGGTCTATAAGCTTGTTCACAGAATATATGATATCACAGCCGAGCCTGTCATCCACTTTTAGAATAATAGGTATGAGTTATTATTTAATTATTATTAATTAATAAGTGCAAGTAATTATTTCCACTAAGGTGTTTCTGTTTTGTATAATTATAAAGCTGATTTGTGATTATTTGTGATTATTTGTGAAATTATTGTGATTTAAAAAAACAAACTATATTGTGGTATTTTTTTTGTTGTATGGTTGTTTGTTTTGAGTTGTAGAGTCTGGTGTGGAGGATTTATATCCTGCAGGCTACCAGAAAATGTTCAATAAATTTCAATAAATAAATAAAAGTTGACATTTTACCAAACTAAGTGCTGCTTGGTGGATCATATTGTATACACTGCAAAAAATGACAAGATGTCAAGTTTATCTTGTTTCCAGACCTATCAAGCGTATTTCATCATATTTTAGTCAAATTATCTCACTGCACTGGCAGATAATCTTGCAGGTTTCATAAAACCATGAAGAAAATCTTGAAACAAGAAACTTTCTCCAAGACAATTTCACTTTTACCAAGTAAATGTCCTGAAACAAGTTACATTCTCCTGGGGGGAAAAAAAAGAAACCTGTAAAATGATCTGCAAATCCAGATAGATGATTTCACTCAAACTTAAGCTTGATAAGTCTGGATACAAGATAAAAGTCTGTCAGTTTTTTGCAGTGTATGCTGACTTCATTATTCGGAAAAGCCTTCATTCATGTTCTATAAGGTTTAAACATTTGCCAGAAATCAAAGCAACACTACAGTGTCAGAAAGGTCTGGAATCAAAGGAAACCAACAAAATTTGAGTATCAGAACTACTTGTCAGAAATGGGATTCAAACCTATTCAGAGACCAGAAGCTCTCAATCCCATCCAACAAGAGAAAACAAATATGCTGTTACCTATCCGTATGATTCCAGGTTTTTCTGACCCTGTATTCCACCAAATTTCAGGGTGCAGTTTGACTTTCTCTTGCATATAAATAGAGAAAGAGACGGGGGAAAAAACAAATGTAACATGGCTGATAGCTCTTGGTTTAAAATCACTCCTTAGTCGAAACACTTTTGAAACTTTAGAATAGAATCCATCTCAGGTGTCCGTGTGTGTTTTCATCTGTTGTGTGATGCTGAGCGGAGGTTCAAACATCTAAACCAGATCAAAGTAAGATCCAAGACCAAAACGCCCAACAGTGTGTAAACTTATCAAAACTAGAAACAGATACTTGTTGCGGTGTTTTACTGGTAGAGTATAAAAACAAGTGCATCTTCTGATTTTCCTCTATGTCTTTGTGATTCTGTGCCACAGCTTTTGGCGAAGACACAGCACAAAACACAGTTCAGCACTTCAAAATGAAGAACAAAATGAAGAGAACGTGCATCTTGTAATCAAAAACAAGAACAAATGAGAAAGTGCATGTTCTTGATCTTGACATATTTCTTTGAGATTGGAGATTTTGTGCATTTTGTTTTGGGCGACGTGACAAAAAAATATCAGAGACTAGTTCAGAACTTCAAAATATAAAACACAGAAAGAACGGAGAGTGCATC
>NC_136001.1:33099443-33106943 GCF_048128805.1 Centroberyx gerrardi
ATGTTCTGCGGTCTGAGGAGGGACGTTGGGGCAAACAGTGTCGGTGAGTGTGGGCACCCTGAGGGAGATTCCCAGCGTTAAAGTGCTAGTCAGTGAGATCCTGCGTTTTTGATTTTGTCTCTCTCGCTTATCGCTGCGTGTGTCTCTGCACCGCACTTCCCGGAGAGATCACCTGTCAATCAAACAGTGTGGGGGCGGAGCTTGGATTTTCTGTTGATGCAGTTTGAGGTGTCTGTAGGTGGCGCTCTCTCTTCTCTGTGTCTGTTCAGCCATGGAGGCTATCGCTGCTCGTGTTCTTCTTCTGTTGATTCCAAACATAAAACGCATCACTTCCTGTACGGCAGAGGGTTTTTCACCTAGGGAAGACCTACCAGACAACAATGAACAGCTTTTGGTGAACTGGCTTTGGGTTGAATTACGTTGTATTATATGAATTGGCGGTAGAGAGTAGCAAAACTTCTATGAAAATGTTGCGGATTACTTTGAGTATAAACCTATAAATGCTATTTGCCAGATATCTAGAACTCATGGACCGTGACGTCTGTAAACTGCGCACTTCTCAGACCTAAAGGTTTTTCTCAATATGCATTCAGCTATTGGTGTTTTTTTCTTTGTTATATTTTCAGTTCATTGTCCAAAACTTGGTGTTTTGTGTGTTAGTTTGTTTTTCTTCAGCTCTGTTTTCCTCAGCTGTAGTCTGCATTGCTGTCTGTCTTGGCTTTGAAGAGATCTAGCCGGCTTGTTAGTGAGCATGGATTCTTCTCAGCTATAGTGAGAAATGCATTCTTGTGTCTTCCATGATGTGTTTTACGCAATATCTAGAAGAATCTAACCGAAGTACGCTTCCAAAAGAAAGGAACGTAATTGCCCGCTGAAGATGCATCGGATGGTGGCTTGGCTGATGAGAATGAATCGGAAGTCCCAAGATCCATTGCGAGAACAACGCATCATGTCCAAACTACAGTAGCGCTGTAGTCTGTAGTATAGAAACCGTAATCTATTGACGGTTCACACAGCTGAAAATGAACAGCTGTGTGTCATGATTTCGGAAAGTCAAGCAAACGCAACCCGTCTCAAACTGTAAAGATGCTGTTCTTGCTTTCTTGCCATTCTCCCTTTGACAACTTTTGAAGAACGTTCTTCCTTCTTAAATGTCTTCCTCTCTGTGTCTGGTGGAGGTGGAGGTGGGGGTGGGGGTGGAGGTGGAGAAGAGCTTCCGTCATTTCTGTTGAGTCCGGCTTTCTCTGAATGGAGCACCCACTCACTGAGGTTTAGGAGAAAGTTTTGTATTTCGCTCTGAAGTTTCCATTTGTCTCTACTTGTGCGCCGAGAAGATTTCCCACCAATGATCGTACCCAACACTAAAACAATAATTAGAATAATTTTGGCACATAGGATGAATATACGGTGTCTAAATTCAGGGGGATGGGGCGCTATTTTCTATTACGGGTCCGCTACGTGATTTAGGCTGATAACACAGATGTATTTTTATATAAAGATTTTGTGCAGTGCAGCTTTAAGGTCGGCAGGCTTCAGTTAGGTCTAAGCAAGTGTTGTGTGACGGTTGATTCATTCATTTATGGCATTTTTTGCCACAATGTATGTATGTATGTGTAGGATTTTCATTAGGTCCTTGTTGAACTGCCTGTGATATTAACCTTTATAGACCAGATGATGGCCATAAGTTACTTCTCTTGCTACAGATACTGTATATGTTAGTGCAGTTGCAGTGGAAAATTGCTATTGCCATTTCACATTTATCTACAATTTAAATTGCTTGTGAAAGCATTCGGCTAGCTAGTAGAAGATTCATTTCGCGTTCCTTGGTTTCGTCATAAGTCACGTCAAACAAATTGATTTAGGTTTTATATATGTAAAACCTAATCTACATATGTTTGTTGGACTTAGTGGTAAGTGGGCTTAATCCTCTGTTGAGGGTGGTACGTTGGCGTAGGATGTAATGTAGTATGTGTATGTATGTAAGTGTATGCTGTAATGTTAGTTGTTATCTTGTAGTAGTGAGCTATTGGTGTTTTTTTCTTTGTTATATTTTCAGTTCATTTTCCAAAGGTTGGTGTTTTGTGTGCTTTGGTTTGTTTCCCTCATCTGTAGTCTGCATTGCTGTCTGTCTTGGCTTTGAAGAGATCTGGACGGCTTGTTAGTGACGACTAGTGAGCGTGGAACTAGCACTAAGCTACATTTCACTTGTTCCCTTACAATCTACTGTTAGTGAGGGAGATGCATCAGAGATATTAATAAGGGGATTGCCATCCTATTTCATGCACCGATGAGCATGGTGTGAACTATATTCTCTGCTCTGGCCTCTCTAACCAGGCTGATACAGCACTGGGGATGTGGTGAAGCTCAGGAATGTTCTTTTCTTTTCTTTATACAGCCTGATAAAACCACTGTAGAAGTCTCACTTTTTACTGCATGCTTTGCTAAACTACTGCTGCACTTTGGCTCCATCCCCAAGAGGAACCGTTTGGAAAACTGTTTGGTTTGTTGACTAGTAGGTTGAGAGATATTTCAGTATCTAATTTGGTTCCACTGCAGAACATGCAGGGATTAGGGATATCTCCTAGGATATATATCATATATACCAGGGGCAGCGTCACAGATTTTGTACCTCCCAGATTTTGGAATAACACAGGGAAGAAAACCTTTTTATATTCAGCTGTCATCCTGTGGACTAAGCTGCCAAAGAGTCTAAAGGTGTTCGCAAGCTTAGGTCGTTTCAAGATGACAGTAAAGAAATGGCACAGAAAAATGAAGGTGCAAACTAGAACCGAAAATGGTTCTTCAGAGTGATGCCATAGAAGAACGATTTCTGGTTCCTACAAGAACCTTTCAAGAACCTATAGTATATATTAATAGTATATATTGTGCAATTGCAAATGAGGCTATACAAGGACAGATAAACAAAAACACAATGCAGGTGTCTAAGCACAAGAGTGTAGAAATAGTTGTTTAAAGACCTTGGTCTAAAAGATTATTTTTTGTGGAACCAGAAATGGTTCTTCTGTGATTCAGAACCATTTTCAGTTCCAGTTTGCACCTTTATTTTTCTGTGTGTAGTTCATATTAGATATCCAACTTTTAGATGTTTTGAGTCACACTGTTGCGTTGTATTTTTGTCCTGGTGGTTACTGTAATATTATAAAATAAAAACCCTAACCTTAATTATCATATTTTCATAGTCTTTGCTGCGTTTTTATGAATGTAAGGTCACTTCTATTAGAGATGATGACAAATGATGATATTTTACTGGCATTTAATTGTTATTAGATGATGCTGAGAGCATGCAGATGTAACTATGCCTGCCTCAGTGCCCCCCCACTCTTCCTGCAGGACCACAATAGAAACAAAGCAAAGTTATCCTCACTTTTCATTTTGAAGGCGATGGGCAGCACTTCTGTGCTTTTGTCAAATAAAATTCATAACTACTTCCTAACTGACCTCCCTTTTATGGTTCTTGGAGGTTTTTGTTGGAGTGTTTCCTTCCTCAGTCGAGGCTCGAGGATTGTTGGGTTTTGTTTTCATTCATTGTTTCATAATGTGGAGCTGTGAAGCCGGCTGAGACTGCAACTGCGATTAAGGGCTAAACAAGTCATCTTCACTTGCTTTTATATTTCCTACCTTGTTTTTATTGCTTTTGCTGTTGATCTTTATCTTTTTTTTTTTATCCTTTGCAAAGTACTTCATAAATTGCATACGGTGATAATGTGGTATGGACTCAAGATAAATACAATACACACTTCACTTCACACTTCATTTTCTGAACATTACTAGAGTGACAATAACAATAATAATAATAGTAATAATGATACTTTATTTATATAGCATTTTTCGAAACAAATGTTACAAAGTACTTCACACAAACAAATCAAAAACAAAAGATGATAAAAGCAAAGTGAAGATAAAACATAAAACCACACCAAGTTCATCAGATAAAATGTCAGATAAAACAAGTTTACATTCAAATAAATAGGTAAATAAATAAATAAATAAATAAAATAAAATAAAACACAAATACAAGAGAGTAGAGTGATTATAGAAAGGCCTTTCCGATAAAAATAAGTTTTCGGGAGTTGATTCTAGTTGTCTGTTTTTTTTATTTTATGTGCATTGGTTGTTGAAAATAAATATCACATACTGGATTCCTGCTTGGTCAATATGGTGCACTTCTCTACTTTAAAAAAAACAAAACTTTGAATCATACTTGTACCATTTATAGTTTTTGAGATAAAGAGCTTTTTAATTTTTTTTTAACACTATAGTGAAAATAGGTGAGAATTGGCCTTTTTTGCCCTTGACAGTAAAAGATTAAAGATGAAAAACTTGTAACTGCGTGTTGTGCAGCAGGCGGTGTGTCGGCTGTTGTCGTCTTGCTGTTTTTCTCTGCTTTTCTTTGTAAAAGCTGAATTTCCCTCAGGATATTATAGCAATAATCCCCAGGAGGGCGTCCTTTACCGCGATTATGAGCATGACGGTGATGCAGCTAAACACGAGGCACGGCTCAACCCACACACACACACACACACACACACACACACACACACACACACACACACACGCACACGCACACACTGGTAACATGTTATCGTCATTGAATGCTTAATATACAGTATGTAGTGTGTTATGCGTAGTCTGCTGTCTATTATGTGTTTTAAATGTGGCGGAGTGCTGCCTGCTGTGGAAGGAATGACGCAGAAATACAAATCTCCACTTCTGTCTTTCTATCCTTTTCTTTTCTTTTCTTTCTCTCTTCTCTCCCTCTCTCATTTACATTTTTAGGCACTTAGCTGACACTCTTATCCGGAGCGGCTTACAATTAGCGAGCAGGTATACGCGGCTCAGCGTCTCGCTCCGGGACACTTTGACAAGACGCACGGCTGCTGACGGGGATCGAACCCGTGACTCTTTAATGACGGGACGCTCTCTCTAACCCTTACCTCTCATTTCCATCTTTCTTCTCTCTCTCTCTCTCTCTCTCTCTCTCTCTCTCTGTGTGTTTCTCCTTCGCTGGCCCCGTCCTGAACCTTGTCGACGAAGCTGAACAGAGTCATGTTCAATCCGTGACATAAAAGCGTTGGCAGAAAGAAACTAAACTGTAACTTCAAAGGAGTTTTTTTTTTCTTCCCTACACCTGCCAAGCTGTTTCTCCTGCCTGCTTCTCTCCAGCTGTGTGCCACTTCTTTCTTTTTTAAAATCAGCTTTCCTTTTGTTTGTCATGTTTTCGGGGGGTTTTGTCTCCTATTACGGGGGATTATGTGTCACATTATGCGTCTCACGGCTGACAAGCAAAACTTAGACACATAACACAAGACTACTTTCGTCCTTTTTTGCAATGTTTTTTATTGATTACTTTCAATAAAAGGTGAGGCAAGTTTATTCATACAGCACATTTCGTAGGCACTGCAAAGTGCTTTACATGTCTAAAGACATTAGATAAGAAATACAGAGATAATAAAGGGTGTAAGAAGAGAGAATAAATAAAGAATTAGAAATTATTTTACCTTTATTTTACCTATCTCTTTAGTCTTTTTGCATTCTATTCTAATGACTACACAGTCTTAATAGAGGATGTGTCACTTTTGGGAAAACACACATTTCTCTTCACCACAAAATACACTAATAGCAACACATAGATGCAACATTTGTTAGGTTATTAATATAATATCACTGGCAGGTGAAAACCTAGCTTCTCAAAATGTCGGGAACTAAGAAGAGCAGCCTTGTTAGCTGGATTTTAGAATTTCATAAGACCAAAGGATCTTCTCAACCTATGGAGGACAATATAATTATTGTTATTATATTATTATGCGAGTAAAAGGTGCTCCCTGTTGCATTTTAACATCAATAAATCATTACCACATTCATTTTGAGACATTAGTGTAATTAAAAACAAACAAAATGATTGCCAAGAAGCCTGGGGGGGGGAATGGGCAGGAAGCAACGGGGCTGATGGGAAATGTAGTCTTCATTTTGAGAGAACACTAGCACTAACGGTACCACTGGTGATGCTCTCATTTGTTTACGGCAATTACACCAAAGTATCACTATTACTGAAGGAGAAAACTATTCTTATGACACTATTAAACCGTGAAATTAGCAGTCACAAGGTTTTCACGTGACAACAGCGATGTGTCGTATTGAGCAGCGACTGAAACCTGCGTCATCCCACAGGAGAATTAGGAATGTGCTGAAACTGACACTTCTCCTCTCTCAGAGTGAACCTGCTGCTGGTTTATTTTTACCGAACGCTTTGTTATCGCCGCTTTTGGAAAGTTCTGCACAAATAAAAGTTTAGCCTTGTGGGAGAGGAAAGAGGTGAAAAGGGGGACGGAGAAAAAGAAAACACATGAGATCGTCAGAGCTGAACAGTGATGAGACCCCCCCCCACACACACACACACACACACACACACACACACACACACACACCCCTCCCCTTCCCCCTCCATCAGATCCATACAGGCTGCAATTAACCACAACAGAGAAGCCATTAACCACCCTAATTACTACTTGTTCCTTCTATATATGTGTGGGTGAGAGAATGTGTGTGTGTGTGTGTGTGTGTGTGTGTGTGTGTGTGTGGGTGGGGAGGGGGATTATGCGTGCGGATGTGTGTGGAGGGTGATTGTGTGTGTATGTGTGTGTGTGTGTGTGTGTGTGTGTGTGTGTGTGTGCATGCGTTACTGTGTCTCTGCCCTTTCTTTCTCTCTCCTCCCCCTGTGTGTGTGTTATTTTCTTCTCTCTATGCGTGTGTGTACACACGATGATAGCGTTTATGTATTGTTGTGTGTGTCTTCTCTCTCCCCTGTGTGTGTGTGTGTGTGTGTGTTAACCACAGTTGTGCTGTGTACCAGTGTTGTAGAGGACAATAGCTAATTACACATCTTCACCGCCTTCAGCATCATAATGGCCGCAATCAGACGCCTTGGCATTCAGTAGCTCTGAGCGTGTGCGTGTGTGTGTGTGTGTGCGCGTGTGTGTGTGTGTGTGTGCCTGTGTCTGTCATGCAAAAACACACACACACACACCTGCAGACATCCACAATCTTTGGCATCGATTTGCTGCAAACTTTTTGTGTTTGTGTGTGTTTGTGTAAAGGGGGATTCTTATGGACAGAAACACACAAATGCATGCACACACAACACACACACACGTACATCAGTTGTGTGTGTGTGTGTGTGTGTGTGATCTATGTTTCTAGTATGTTTTTGCAGTCCATTTGTCCCCAAAAGAATAGCAAATTCAGAGAGCTTGTGAGTTGTTAGGACAGTTATTTCTGACATCATTTGGAAAATTGATGGATATTAGATACAGTTATAATTTCAATTAGGGAGAAATAAGAGTAAAAGTTAAGCTTAGCCATGCTGTGGTGAAACCTAGTTAAAGGTGGTAGGGAACGTATAATTACTTTTGTTTCGGAATGCGATATGGATGATAAGATTTGATGTGTACTCTGAGAAAATGATTTGCCCTGTGTGCCTGC
>NC_136001.1:33111943-33114443 GCF_048128805.1 Centroberyx gerrardi
CCATTCTCACATAGTGGGAGAAATATTGAATTACACAAAATTGTTCATCTCTATGAAGCACAAGCATTCAGTTCAGACTCTATATCTGTTTATCTGCCTTTCTGTCTCTCTAACTGTCTGTCTCTGTAGGTGTTTCTCTCTTTCTGTCTGTAAGAACAAAGAAGCAATGTGTGTGTGTGTGTGTGTGTGTGTGTGTGTGTGTGTTAAGGGTTACAGTGATGATAGAGAAGAGATCAAGACAGCGGAGGAAAACAGAAGTAGACATGAGTTAGACGAAAGAGAGAGTTCATTAAAAAGACAGAGACAAAGAGAGAGAGAGAGTTTTATAAGTAAAGAGAGAGTAGAGTGAGAGAGAGACCATCAGATAGACAGAGAGAGAGAGAGAAAGAGTGAGACGGGAAAAACAGTTGTGATCACTTCAGTGAGACTGAGACCACTAGAGACAAAAAGAGAGGGAGAGGGAGAAGAGAGAGAGAAAGAGAGAATCGGAGAGTGTTTATAAGAGAGGGTCCAAAGTGATAGAGAGACCATTAGAGAGACAGAGGGAGAGAGAGAGAAAACCAGAGTCGTGATCACTTAAGAAGAGCGTAGACAGCGGAGGGAGAGAGAGAGAGGGAGAGGGAGAGAGAGAGAGAGAGAGAGAGAGAGAGAGAGAGATGTTAGCTGATGAAGAGCAGGAGGAGGCAGATGTATTAAGCTGCTGTGCTGCGTAGACAAGACGACAAGCAGAGGATTAACACACTGATACTGCCTGCAGCTGAGTGTGTGTGTGTGTGTGTGAGGGAGAGAGAGAGAAAAAAGGAGTGAGGGATAAAGAGTACAGAAAGGGAGAAAGAAAAGGGAAGAAAGAGACATTGTGCATGTGTGTGTATGTGTGTGTGTATACATGCGTATGAATGTGTGTGTCTGTGCGCCTTAGTATGTGTGTGTGTGTGTGCTGGGTGTGTGTTAGCATTCCCTTTATACAAACACACACACACACAACTCTGACAGGTGGAATTCTTCACCTACGACCCTGAAACTCCAAGATACTTTACCCTTAGTTTATACAGTAACTACTACAGGTGTGTGTGTGTGTGTGTGTGTGTGTGTGTGTGTGTGTGTGTGTGTGTGTGTGTTCATACAACAGTATGTGATGAGTTTATCACTTGTGTGTTTGAAGGTCCTGTTCAGTGCTAAACAAGAAACAGGAAATATTTCACATTTTTTATTTTTTACATGAAACATTTTTCATTAACACAACAAACAGGCAGTAAAAGGCAGTAAAAAGAAACAGCAAACATACAGCAATAGTGAGCAATAGCAAGTTCATTTATATAGCACATTTCATACACAGGGGTAATTCAGTGTGCTTTACATACATAAAAGCAAAAAGGAACATCCATATATAAAATATAATTAAAAGAAAGTACAAAGTACATAAAATAGAATAAAAACATAGTGGAAGTAGCCTCGACTGTGTGTTTATATCTTTTGGAACACCGAATAGAGAACCATAGAGCAAAAGCCCGCCAATAGAGCCTAGCCATAAGCCCGAGACGTCACTTCCTGCCGGGAGTGACTAGAGGTCAACTTCCAGAATTAACGTGCAGTAGGAATAGAGTGCAAGTTTTAGAGCTCAATCGTAGGCACATGAAAAGAGAAATGTTTTTAACCTGAATTTAAAAATTGCTGTATTTGGGGCACGTCTAAGCTCTTCTGGCAGTTTGTTCCAGTTGCACGCAGCATAACAGCTAAATGCTGCTTCACCATGTTTAGTTTGGGCTCTGGGCTGTACTAGCTGACCTGAGTTCATGGATCTAAGAGCCCGACTCGGTTTATATTCTTTAAGCATATCAGAGATGTATTCTGGGCCCAGACCATGCAGTGATTTATAGACTAGTAGCAGCACTTTAAAATCTATTCTGTAACTAACTGGAAGCCAGTGTAAAGATTTTAGAACTGGAGTAATGTGCTCTGGTCCTGGTCCTGGATGAAACTCCAGCAGCAGCATTCTGAATGAGCTGCAGCTGTTTAATGGTCTTTTTAGGAAGACCAGTTAAGAGACAATTACAATAGTCCACCCTACTGGAAATAAAAGCATGGATGAGCTTCTCTTGGTCATTTTGGGACACCAAACCCTTGATACTGGCTATATTTTTAAGACGATAGAAGGCTGTTTTAGTGATTGCTTTGATATGGCTGGTGAAAGTGAGTCTGAGTCTATTAGAACGCAGAGATTTCAGACTTGGTCTTTGGTTTTTAGAGCCCGAGAGTTGAGCTGTTTACTAATACTAATTCTCAATAATCTCTGTTTTGTCCTTATTTAATTGAAGAAAATTTTGGCTCATCCAATTATTTATCTGGTCGAAACAATGACACAGAGAGTCCATTGGGCTGAAAGCCTGAGCCAGATATATCTGAGTATCATCAGCATAATTATGGTAATCAATGTTGTTGTTCTGTAGAATTTGACCCAAAGGCAGCATGTAAAGATTAAACAAAAGAGGAACTGATCCCT
>NC_136001.1:33119443-33149443 GCF_048128805.1 Centroberyx gerrardi
GCATAAGATGGAAAATGCTTAATAAGCAACGGTAACTTGCATGATGATCTGCGTCCCTTGTCGGTCATGATCGTTTGTTTTCGTGAACGGTCGAATGGTGCGTCGCTTTAAATGTTGCTGCCGCAAGGAATTGTGGGACGGCATTATCTCCTTTCCTTTCGTAAAGGATGGTCCAGTGTATCCTATGCTAAAGGAGCTAAGTAAGGAAGCATTGAAGCACCTTTCCTTAGCATTTAGAGAATTCGAAACAGCTCTTATCATGGCTGCCACTTAGATACTTCCGGGTCATTTCACTCAGTTAGGAACCTTCCTAAGCAAAAAAGACTATTCGACCGCAGCCAGAGAACAGACATGCCCACACCACACACACAGAGACAGACTGGGAGGCAGATGAAAAACACCAGGAAGACACAAGGACTAGGCCGGGATCATGACATCTACAGCCACACCACAACAAGCTGCATCAGCTAGCTCTCTGTTTTCCTGCCCAGTTGCTGTATAATGAGACTTCATTTGCACACAGCCAGTTCTCTAATGGACCTCCATGATGGCAACAGCTGTGTTTGCTGGAAGATTTGTGACGCAACTGCAAAGCCTCTATTGAAGTTGTTCCAGTAGGGAATTGCTTCATATATTGCAGTTGTTAGAGGCTAGGAAAATACTTTATATATTGCAATTATTATCGTATAGGACAATGGTTCATATGTTGACGTGTTAGGGATAGGCATTAGAGAAATGTCATATTGAAGTTTTTTCAAGATTAGTGAAGTCATTATTTTATCAAATGAACACAGTTAAGGATTTAGGGTTTTTAAAGTAAAGATTAATCCATAGCTCATGAATTATTAAACGTATTCCACCTCTCTGAAGTACCAGACTGTAAGTGGAGCAGATCTTCTCCTCTTCTCCTGAAAACAGCTGGTGGTTTTTGACATTTTACAATCCATTATCACTGGTATGGCTTGGTGACAGTGTCATGAAATACTTTCTACACAACGTCAACAGTAAATTAGTTAAAATCTAATTTCTAACTCCAGCTTAGAAAAAAAAACCCTTCACAGGGTTTTTTTTAAGATCAGATGAAACTGAGACTTGAAGGCAGTCTTTTGGAGCAAAGTGTGAATGTAATTTAAAGGAGAATTAAAACCACAACTTAGGAGATAAAAGGATTTTGCAGATTTTTGGACACTTGTGTATTGAAATCCCTTCCAGCTGCTTGAAAGTACTTTTCCTCTGTTGGAGGAGAGTGAGTTGGTTTACTGTCCTCCTCCAGGAGCTGAACAACGTCAACAATACATATTTCTCTTAACTACAGTAGTGCAATTTGTGTTTTAAGCTTTGGCGCAATTGTTCCCGATCATAATGCAACTTAATGGCACTTCTGGAGTAGGGCATGAAAACAGTTTATAGGAGAATTGAAACCACGATTTATGAATTATTAAACTCATTCCACCTCTCTGATGTACCGGAGGTGGTAAAGTAGGACGGATCTTCTCCCCTCAGACTCACAACAGCCTCCGTCTCACTGTCACAGCAGCTGTCAGACTGAACTGAGGAGTCTGGCTTAGCAAAATACTTCAAATACTTCATATATCATTGATAGCGGATGAGAACCTAAACATGCATCTCAGGTAACACTCTAGATTAGCGAACACATATTAACTATTAATAAATTGCTTATTAACATGCATATTAGTAGTGTATTGGTTCATTTTTAGTCATTACAAACCACTTATTAGCACTTTATTCTGCACTATTCTACAAGCAAACCCCATTAACTGAGTTTTCCCTCAACAGCCTCCTAATTAGTGTTTATAGCAGTCAGTAAGGAAGTTGTTGCACATGAGTCAGGCTCTTAGTATGCTTTGCTCAGTATGGGGCTTATAAAGTGTTAGTATCACATATTATTGAGAGAAATTATTAAACTATTGAGAGAAAACCCATAGTTAATAGTTAATATGTGTTCCCTAATCTAATCTACGAACCACTAATCCCTTAAAACAACTTTACATTTTCATTAATTTTCATGCAAAGTCCCCTTAAAATTGGTTAAGGGAGTTATTAATGGAGGAGACCCCATTGAAACCCCCTTAAACACCGCCTTCATTTTTGACTGCTGACTTTCTAATATAATGGAAAATTCAGGGAGACAGGAACTTCCCATTAATAACTCATTAATAACCCTGTTAAAAGTCCATTAATTACTAATCAACCCATGAATAAGTCCCTTAAAAACTTTTTTTTAAAGCTATGTTATTTTTAATGGATGGATTTAATGGATAATTAATGTAATGGAGAAAAATGTAGGGGTTTTTGTTTTGCAGTGATTGTAGTTCCTTGATCTTCAAAAACAGACAGTACATTATGACGAGTCCCTAAAAACTGAAACGGAGACCTCTAAGACACTTGTCGAGTAAAGTATTAATAGCTTAAAGGAGAATTGAAAACACAACATATGAAATATTAAACTTATTATGCTAAAGTTCCCTATCAGAGGCGGGAAGTGGAGCAGATCGTTTCCCCTGAGATGCATAGAAACAACGGCCTCCATTTCACTGTCACAGCGGTTGTCAAACTGATTGGAGGAGTTACAGCTGGCAAAACACTTCAAATACTTAATATTTCATTGATACCACATCAAAAAAACCTCGGTGCATCTAAAAAGGCGCCTTTTTAGGAACCCATCCCCATCGACACCCAGCCAGGTTTGACATTTTCTAATGTATTATCAGTGTTTTGGCTTGGTGTCAGGGTCATAAGAGAGTTTCTACACATGAGGGACATTGCCAACAGTAAGTTACAGTTAGAAAAAAAACCCATTTAAAGCACAACTTCAAAAACTATTGGGCCTTTAATTTTTTTACGCGACGGTGAAAGTGAGACATCTAAAATCCTTTGGTGGGGAGTATGAAGGCATTTTAAAGGAGAACTGGAACCACAAATCATGAATTATTAAAATTGATCGCACCTCTCTGAAGCTCGCTGCCAGAGAGCGCAGAGCCTCCGCTTCACTGTCAGCCAAATACTTAAAACACTTCATACATCATCGGTATCAGGCGGGGCTTGTGGTACTTTGAGTCCGGTCTCAACCTCTAAACCCCTTTTCTCATGTCTTGGACTTTTCTCGGGTCTCGTGCCCGTTTCGACTCGGACTTGTCTCGATCTCGGCCGTGATTGGATGCTTTTTTGTTTTCCCCATTTATCGAACAAAAATTCAAAGATATGTTTTCAGCGGTTAGCATTATCGCCTCACAGCAAGAAAGCCCTGCGTTTGCGGCGTCCTGGTCGTTCAGTGGTCTAAGGTGCGTACCATGTAAACGCAGCGTCCTATAGGTTCGAATCCGGCCCAGGACCTTTGTTGCATGTCACCCACCTCTCTCTCTCTCTCTCTCTCAATCTTTCCAGTCTCTCTCCACTTTGAATTATCAAATAAAGGTGAAAATGCCCAAAAAATAGACTTTAAAAAGTCCCGGGTTCGAATCTCGGCCCTGGTCCTTTCACACATTATACATACTCTCTCTCTCTCTCTCTAGTCTGTCACTCTCTCTTTCTCTCTCTCTCTCTCTCTCTCTCTCTCTCTCTGTCTCTCTCTCTCTCTCTCTCTCTCTCTCTCTAGTCTCTCTCTCTCTCTCTCTCTCTCTTTCTCTCTCTCTCTCAATCTTTCCAGTCTCTCTCCGCTTTGAATTATCAAACAAAGGTGAAAGTGCCCAAAAAATTGTCTTTAAAAAGTCCCGGGTTCGAATCTCGGCCCTGGTCCTTTCTGTGTGGAGTTTCCGTGTTTGCGTGGGTTTCCTCCTGGTTCCTCAGGTGGATTAGTAATTATTAATTAATTAATCGCCCCTAGGTGTGAATGTGAGCGTGAGTGTGTTTGTCGGTGTGTTTTCCCATCAGACAAACACTGAGATCTGTCCAAGGTGTTTCCCTGCCTCCTGCCCTAATGCATGCTGGGATAGGCTCCAGCACCCAGGCTCCTGCAGGTAGATCTACATCTCTGTCCATCCTTAAGAAACTCTTTAACCCCTTGCACTCTGAGTTTACCCCTAAATTTCCTCTTAAGTAGCTTCAAAGTCAGAAGTGTCAGTGTGGCAGCGTCACATCCATATTCTGCATCTGCTCGTTCCACACGCTTATATTGAGCGACATATTCCAACCCAAGATGCCATTTTTTTATGGCTGCACCATTACAACAAATGGAAAAAAAGTCTAGATGTTTGTGAATCATTGTACACATTTCCCTGTAATTCAACCTGACATGTTTGGTATCTTTGGAAACCTTGGGATCTGAACTAGAATTTAAAATAAAGTTCTGTGAGTTTGAACAAAGCGTGGCCGTGACACATGTTTGTAATGATGGACCTTAGGGTAGAAGGTTAAGCAATATTTTTACATTTGGAATGGCATGTACACTGTTTACTGCCTATTTTGGTCTTGAATTGCTCTGGTCTCGGTCTTGACCCCCTCTCGATTGGATTTGGTCTCGGGATTGACTTGGGCTTGACTGATGTGTTTTTTTGGACTACAGTCCTGATGCAGGTGAAACCCTTGGTATATCCGGAAAAGCCAATTCAACACTGGAAATTGAAAATGCCTCACTTCTCACAGCAGTCTGGCCTCTGCAGTCTATTCAGCAGTTTTTAAAGTTTCAGTTTCAGACACTTGTGGAGTATAAATGTAGTTCCAGGCAGAACTTAAGGCGCAATTTATTAAATATTAAAGTCTTTACGCGTCTCTGAAGTTCCCTACCAGAGGCTATAAGACATCTGTTCCCCCCTCAGACACACAACAATAATGGCCTCAGTTTTACAGCACAACCAGGGAGGAAACTAACTTTGGTTAACACTTTGCAAAAGGCTTTCCAGTGTATCTGCCTGTGTATTAAGCTATGGAACGGTAAATACACACTCTCACTGTGTACCTGGAAAATCTCCCTTACATGTAATCTTCTTACAAGCGTGTATGTATAAAGTGTTCAAATGTAACTGTACTTACACTGTGATTTTGCACCCTCGTAAGTAGATTATGTATGAGGGAGATTATTCAAGTATTTACATAGCATTATTGTGTATTTATAATACATTGCCATATTTTAATACAAGGATTCGACTGATATTTTCATGCCAAAAAAAAAAAGTGGCATGGATTGATTGAATTTCCCCCAGAATGTTATTCTTGTCAGGGTGGAAAAGCCTCGGAAACAACATTTAGAGCATCATGGGACACTAAAACTCTCCAGTGAAACCAGACTGATGAAATGATTTTAGGATTAACTTGAAGGCAGAGTGACGCACCTCATCTATTCAATGGGAGGGGAAAACTCTGGGATACATTAGGCCTTCAAATGAAGAATTAATTTACAAAACTATTATTCAGCAAAAATTCCTTTTCTCTGCGGCCTTTTGCTAAATCATCTGTATGTAGATGTAACAGTTTTTATTGTTTTCATTATTATTTATTTATTTTGTTTATATGTTTAATCGTTACTTACCTGTTTTATCTTTTTTTCTTTCTTTCTTTCTTTTTAATGTCATTTTATGAGTTGATGTCATTTTACCTGACAAATTAGGTATTTTTTGTGTTTTATGTGAAGCACATAGAATTTGCCTTGTATATGAAATGTGCTCTATTAATAAAGTTTGCCTTGCCTATATTTAATAAATGGGCAATATCGGCCAGATGTATCATCTTACCAGAGGTGTGACCAAGTCAACTTTGCTCGAGACCCAAGTCAGTCTCAAGTCGTGAGGCACAAGTCTCAAGTCAAGTCCCAAGTCTAAATGTAGAACAGCAAGTCAAGTCAGAACAAATCAAGAGTCCAGTATCAATTTAATATCTTAAAGAAAACTAAATATCTAGGACTTTTCAATGCAATATGGCTTTAATAGGATAAAAACTTGGTAAGAGCATCATGAGTTTGATTTCTATAATCAGTTTCAACTTCAATAAATTCAATCATTCCATACAAATTCAGAAAACAGAATTTAAATTCAGTCGTCTGCTGGAACAAATCTCATCACTTTCAATCTAAGTCATTTACACAAACATAAGATCTCAAGTCAAGAGGACACCTCTGCATCTAACCCTAGTCAATACACTGAAATAAGGCCACTATGAAGTAGAGTTTTACATCCAAAAGCCAAATGAAGTGATGAATTACAAAATTTGCCAACCACAGCCAAAAATGTTTCAATTACAATTTTAAAATAAAAACCTCCAGGTGTTGCATGTCATCATGTTTCTGCCAGAGTGTCTGGTAGAGTGAACAAACTTACCAGACCAAGCCAAATTTCGCCGGTTCTTCCCCTTCCTGTGTACAACTCTTTAAAAATGTTGTTTATTAAACTTATTCCACCTCTTTTCCTTCTCCATCCCCTCCTCTCAGCTGTAAAGTAGGACGGCTCTTCTCCCCTCAGACTCTCAGCAGCAGCTTCCGCTTCACTGTCATGTTTTGGAAACCGGTGTTATTGTTAAAGTGATATTTCCCTTTGGGTGCTGCGTCTTAATTTTTTCAACCCTTACTCAGTGTGACATTTTGCATTACACCGTAATATTTCTGGCATTTAGCTGTCGCTCTCGTCCGCTGGGAGCAGCAGCACAATGAGCTTCAATTCATAGATCAAACACATTACAGGCAGCCAATAGTGAGGAGTGCAGAGTAAGAAATGTAAAAAATATTCCTATAACCCTAGAATTATAATGGATTTTAGGGTTAGCAGCTCTTTAAGCACTTTGTAACACTTGTTTTGAAAAGTGCCATATAGTTAAAGTCTTACTTATTTACATGGATGGTGGAAAAGTGCTAGATAATGAAATAAAAGCCATTTTGTCTTTTTACCAGGTGTGGTCACATTTATTAGCCAAATTCAGTTCAAGTGAGACACGAAACTGGGCGCTATGAAACTTCATCACAGTGTGGCAAAAATAATTTTATACTCGAATCAACTCTGTTCTGCACTGAGCAGCATGTAATTAATTAATAAAACAAAGTCCAAACTGTATTATAGTGAATCGTCACACCTTATAGTTTTGCTAATACTTCTAAACTTATTTTAAACTTACTTTTGGGTTCTTTGTCTCTTAGTTTGCATGGACTGCTGGGATACATGTGATATACACAAAATATTAGGGACACTGAAGTACAGTGATGAGGTGAATCCAGGTGAAAGCCATTATCGCTTATTGATTTCCCTTCTTGAATCTATACTGATCACAAAGGAGGAGATGGAGATGAAGAGAAAATCAGTCAATTCAGATGTGGATTGTGCAAAAAGAGGCTGCAACTCAATATCAGGAAGATGCCGCTAGTATTTTAGCTACATCTTTATATGATCATAAGGCAATACATACTTTAGCATTTTATGATTAAGCACATTGTTGTATAAACAGTGTTTCTATGTATGTGAAGACAGCTGATCAACTAGGGAGCTGAGATACCATCCAAATAAACTGATAATTACAGTAATAAAGTCAATATGTCACCACTAATACCACTAGTACCGTCGGACTGTTCTGAACCTGAGCTTGTTGTTAAAAGACAGGGACATTTTCAAAGTGAGTAGAATATGAAGATAATATGAGATGTGAGTCATGGGTGGAGAAGGAGATGAAGCATTTTGTGAAGAAATGGGTTGAGAGATGAGAGACTGTTGGCAAACACGCGCATGTCGCAGCAGAGCTAGTATGAATCATTTGTCTGTGTGTGTGTGTGTGTGTGTGTGTGTGTGTGTGTGTTGGCTTGTTTATAAGTGCAATGTTTGTACTGGGCAGCTCCCAGGAGTGAATGTCTGTAAATGTGTCGCTATGAAACAGTCTGTCACTGAAAACAAGCATGTGTTCTGTTAAAGCTGCAATATGCAACTTTTGCTCTTGAGGCAGGAAGTAGTATTGTTAGCCCCGCCCTCTTCCCCCTCAGCTGGTCAAGTCCCCGCCCCCAACACCTGTCAGTCATCTTGATGATGTCATCAGGTCACCGGCATCGTAAAGCCTCCACAGGCCTGAACACACAGTCTGCTAATGTATCATATATCCTGTTTATTTCAAGTTGTTTTAATGTCAAAAATGTTGCATATTGCAGCTTTAATGTTCGCTGGATAAATGACGTTTTTAAAGAAAATGTAAAAAATTCAGCTGAGTTTCATTCCTCCGTCTCTCTGTCCTCTAGATGACGGGCCGTATGGAAAGACGAAGGATCTCTCTGGACCAGATCACACCCTGGCCTCCAGAAGACACAGTATACCAGGTATATACCACTCTATCTGTCTATCTATCTATCTATCTATCTATCTATCTATCTGTCTGTCTATCTATCTATCTATCTATCTATCTATCTATCTATCTATCTATCTATCTATCTATCTGTCTATCTATCTATCTATCTATCTATCTATCTATTGACCTATCTGTCTGTCTCTGTCTATTTTTCTATCTATCTATCTATCTATCTATCTATCTATCTATCTAATGACCTATCTGTCTATCTATCTGTCTCTGTGTCTATTTTTCTATCTATCTATCTGTCTGTCTGCCTGTCTCTTTGTAAGTGTGAGAAAACACTATAACATGCTATCTATCCATCTATAATGATGGATGTAGTGGAGGGTGCATGAGGATAGCATATTTTAAGAGAATAAAGTCTGAGTTAATGCTTTTCAGAAAATATAATTTAATTATGTTCATCTTGGTGTGGGGTGACAAGAATAGAGCCAATATAAACCTGTTTTTCATCAATTTTACATAATTTCCCTTACTGAAAAACACCCCTCTTTTTGTTACAATAATAATTATTTCAACTTTGAGTCTGTCTTTGCCAAATCACTAAGTCCTATCTCCAGCTGGAGGTCAGAGTTCACCCCCACATCACTGCCTCTACTGCTGACAACAAGCTCCCTGATCCTTCGCCAAATGAAAACATCATCATGATCAAATCCCTCGTCAGTTTCTCTCAGATTCTGCCCGCAGCACAATTTGGCAACGACGGCGCTTTGCTTAATTAGTTTGAGGCGTCTGCAAAAAAAAACAGCTTCGTCTGATCCGGATCGGTCCCTCTGTAGTCCTCAGATCAGATCCTGCCTTCCTCTCTCTGTGAGCGGCAGGCCGGCCTGGCGGCTGCAGAGAGCGTCCGGTAACGGAAAGGTCGCAGGTTCAGCCTCCGTTAGCGGCTGTGTGCTGCTGAAGTGTCCGCGAGCACGACTCCGAACACCCAACTGTTCACTCACTGATTGGTCACTTTTGAGATATTATAATATTTTGCTTCTATAACTACTGTAGTTTCATAAAATACTCAAAGCAAGCATCAAAGATAGAAATTCCTTCTATGCAAAACATTTTTTTCAAGCTGCTTCTCGACAAAAATAGCTGATAATTTACAGTCTGTATCTTTTGTCATTGTCATTTCTATTTTATAGGGTGTTCCAGTTTTTATTGTTTAATTGCAAAAAATGAGTTTTTCCCCACACATATTTTGTAAGTAATTCAGAAAAAAAACAAATCCTGTAAATTGCCAACTTGAAATGATCAATTGCACATAATTTGCTCTATTCTTATTTATATTCTCTGTTTCTCTGCTGCTTCCTGCTGCCATGTCAGCCTGCAGCGACCTGGTTTCCCCTCAGGGATCATTCAGCTGTTATCTTCTTTCACCTTTTTTATGAGTTTATTTTGGGTTTTTGTTAGTTTGCCTTTGCTTCTTTCTTTCTCTCTCTCCTTTCTTTGTCTCTGTCTTCCAGCCTATATATTACTCTGCCCCCTCTCTCTCTCACTTTTCCCCTCTCTCTCTCTCTCTCTCTCTCTCTCTCTCTCTGACACACACACACACACAGTATTTCTTACTCACACATCAAATCTCTCATTTCAGTCTCAGTCTCCTTTCTCTGGTTCTCTCTCCTCTCGCCTTCTTATCACCTCCGCCAAATCCCTTCATTGAGTTTTCCATCCCTCTAACTCTCCCTCTCTCTCTCTCTCTCTCCCTCTCTCTCTCTCTCTCTCCAGCCACACTTCATCTGTCAAATCCACCTTTTCTTTTCTCAACATTAATTCCTCTATCGCTCTCTTTCTATGTTCTCCCTCTTCTTTGTCTCTTTTTTTACTCTTTCTTCCTTCGCTTTCTTCTTTAAATCTTTATTTATCCATTAGCTGAGCTGCCAACACTCTGTTCCAGCTCCACATTCACACAGTCACACACATTCCCAGTACAACCTGCAGTCTCCTGCTGGGGGCCACTGGTTTAATCATGTTGCTCTGTGGCCCTGCAGCAGTAGGAACGGGAGTTTAGTGTCATTCACTTTCCAAATCTGCATCTTTCTTCTCTAGATTGTTTGTCTGTGTGTGTACAAATCTATGTGCATCTATACGAGTGTGTGCACAAACGTGTGTGTGTGTGTGTGTGTATGTGTGTGCATGAGTGCCTGTATAAATGCACTGAATGCCTGTATGAATTTAAACATCTGAGTGTGTGTATGTACAAGTGTGAGTGAACCATAGACTGTAAAAACAGATGGAGTAGTGAGTGTGATGTCACCCACAGGTTTCTGAAGGGCCAAAAGTTTGGGGTTCACGAGCGCCGCCATGTTGACATTTTTTGGAGCCGGAGCAGCCTGAGTGAAGCCGGGGGGTTTCCCACAGAGCCGCAGCGCCGCCTGCTATTGGTCCGTGATCGGTGACCTGTCGATCACTGGACAGACGACCTGTCAATCACTCGGAAAACAACCCCGTTTTATAACCGTTATATCCCGTTAATGACGCGATTATTTTGAAAATCGCCATACGGACACATATTAGAAGAAGTGAAATTAGCTGCTGAGACGTCGAAAAAATGTATTGACTTTATATTTTGAGTGAGAAGTTGAGCTGTGGTCCCATAGACATGAATGGAGTTGGGTGGGATTTAGAGTCTTTTTGGAGCCGGACTCTAGTGGACGTTAGAGGAACTGCAGCTTTCAGCCACTTCCTTATTGGCTTCAAAATTCACCCGTGGTTTTGGCCGCATGGAGTGTACCTGCGCTTTCTGTTTGCACGCCTGTTTATGAATGTGTGTGTGTGTGTGTGTGAGAGAGAGAGAGAAGGAGTGTACCTGCGCTTTCTGTTTGCACGCCTGTTTATGAATGTGTGTGTGTGTGTATGTGAGAGAGAGAGACACAGAGAGAGAGAGAGAGTGAGTAATTGTCACAGATGATGAAATGGCAGTGTTCTCGATTTTCTCAAATTTACCATTTCATCGCATTTCTTTACATGATAAAACTGAAAAAAAGTTTCTGATGTTTCTGGTTTCTGATTTCCTCGCTGCTGTCGTATTCCTTGACCATCACATGCAGGAACAGACATGTTTTATCAGTCCTGTCATGGTCAGCTCAGCAGATAGGGAGGAAAACCCATTTGTGCTGGCGGTGGTGGAAAGAAAAATGGCCGCCACAGCTGAGCGGTTCTGTTTTAGCTCCAAATTCTGAAAAATGTTCAGGGCATCGAGCTGCACACGTGGAACCATTCTGATGCTTTTATGCAAATAGAAACGATTCAGGTGCATTTTACCTGCACTAATGAACGACTGTGTCCAGATTATGCGTGTGCGTCTGAAAGTGTACATTTGCGATTGTGTGTATCTGTGTGTATCTTGGGTGTGTGTGTGTGTGTGTGTGTGTGTGTGTGTGTTGAAATCCCCACCAGAGATAACGGTGGTGAGAAGCGCCTCACTGATCCAATGTGTCGCCTGAGGGATTTACCTAATCTAGCTATCTATCAGCACTAGCCAAAGCTTCCTATCACCACACTGCCCTGTGTGTGTGTGTGTGTGTGTGTGTGTGTGTGTGTGTGTGTGTGTGTGTATATCTGAGTGTAAATGAAAGATATAGAGACAGACTGAAAGACAGCTATCTATCTGCACTACCAACCGAACGCTTCCTATC
Organism: Centroberyx gerrardi; assembly: GCF_048128805.1. Classification (NCBI taxonomy): domain Eukaryota; kingdom Metazoa; phylum Chordata; class Actinopteri; order Beryciformes; family Berycidae; genus Centroberyx; species Centroberyx gerrardi. The sequence continues at coordinate 33,131,338 of NC_136001.1, forward strand.
ACACCTGCTGGGTATGTGTCTGAGTCTGTGTGTGTGTGTCTGTGTGTGTGTGTGTGTGTGTGTGTGTGTGTGCGCGCGTGTGTGTGTGTGTTAGATAGATGGAGACAGGAAACCAGAGACAGAAACAGCTCTCTATCAGCACAACTCAAAGCTACTTATCACACTTGCTTTTTCTGTGCGTGTGTCTGCGCACGTGTGTGTGTGTGTGTGTGTGTGTGTGTGTGTGTGTGTGTGCGTGTGTGTAAATGAGAGAATTATAGAGACAAAGCAGGAGACAAAAAGAGAGAGTGAGAGAGAGAGAGAGAGAGAGAGAGAGAGAGAGAGAGAGAGATGAAGGCAAGTAGTGTAAAGTTTAAAGTCTACAGATTCACTTCTGGGCATGGAACGATGTACAAGGCCTAATTAAACCAGACACACAGTTTCTCTTCAGGACTTTAACAACCTTATTCAAGTCACTTCATGGAAAATGTGTCACTGCTTCTAGTTCTAATAGACGAGACTCTCCCATTCCCTGTTTATCTTGTATTGTAGTATTTTACCTGCTCTGTTTTACATGCTGGGCTGTGATTGTTATTTTCAGTGGTGGAAAAAGTTCTCAAATCCTTTACTTAAGTAAAAGTAGCAATACCATAATGGAAATATACTTCAGTCCTGCATATAAAAGTTTACTTAAGTAAAAGTATAAAAGTATTAGCAGTAAAATGAACTGAAGTATCAAAAGTAAAAGTCCTCATTCTTTCAGAGAGTTAAATTATTGAAGCATTAACCTGTAAGAAGTATTTTAATGTTGTCGGTCTAACTGCTCCATATACTGTTGGGGAGTTTAAACTCTAACAATGCAACATGTTTTATGAGCTTATCGTATGTTTTTCATGTAAAACCTTATTCTGCAAAGTAACTCCAGCCGGCAGATAAATGTAGTGGAGGAAAATGAACAAGATTTCCCTCTGAAATGTAGTGGAGGAAAAGTAGAAAGTCTCACAGAATGGAAATACTCAAGTAAAGTGTCAGTACTTGTAAACTGTACTTAAGTACAGTAGTTGAGTAAATGAACTTAGTTACTTTCCACCTCTGGTTATTGTTGATGCTGCTGTCTTGATACTGTATCTCAAGAGACTTCCTGGTTAAATAAAGGTTAAATAGAATAAATTCTCTTTTGGGCCGGTTGGGAAAATCAGAGCAGAGAAGGTGTATGATCGACGTTTTCCTTTTGCATTAAACCACAAAACTCTCATAATTGACACTTCATTTGACACTATGATGCACTGCAGGCTGTGGATTTGAGGAATCAGCAGCACTGGTACCTGCATTTCATCAACGTCATGGGTAATGTTTAGATGATATGTTTTTATTCCACCGGTAACGTTACCAGATCATATTTCCTGTCTCATGGCCTGTTCTACAGTCTGTTTCTTATATTTGGAGACCAGCTAGCAGAGCAGCTATTCATATATTTTCTATATCTGTACAGCTGTGTTGTTCTAGTTAAATACCTGCTTGGTTTGTAGTCATTGTATTGCCTTTGTAAGTCGGTTTGGCTCGAAGTAGGTCACTGCTCATTACAGCTAAAAGCTCACCAAAACCAGACTTTTTCAGATGTCTGAAGTCTCCAAACTGAAACCGAGTTCAGAGCAGACATGTCAGGCTGGTTTGACGTGCTTTTTGATGCTTTTAGTCTGCGCCGAAAAGAGTTGAAAACGCATTCATCTGATGCTTCCAGTGCTTTTCTGAGTCTAAAGTTTAGACATTTAGTATAGATGCTGTTATCCAGAGCGAGTTGCAATCACTGGAACAGGAAGAGTTCAGCGTCTGTTTCCAGGACGCTTCAGCAGGACACATGGCTGTTGAGGGGATCGAACATGTGACTATTAGCCCACCGTGCCATCGATTCCACCATCCGCCGACGACTGCTGTCTGTGTGAGCAAGTTTGAATCTAGTGTATAGTCTAGCAATTTGAACATGCAGAGTGTAACTAAAGCTAAATTCACAAAGGCAAAAAATGTGGATTTACACGGAGAATCAGGACTACACATATACATTCCCACCTTGGATCTGCCAAAAACAGAGACAGGGGAAGTAAAGCGTAGCTGAGTTGGAGGATTTTGACCTTTATTTACCCGGGAGAAGTGGTCTGGTTCCAGAGTCCTGAATCACGTCCCGCAGAGTCCGATGTTTCCCTCGTCAACAGCTTGTTCTCGCTTGGAGAAACAGTCGAGCCAATCGGCGCCTTTGCCTGCGGGACTAACATTGGTGACATTTGAACTGTTTGTGCGGTTGTCACACTCTCTCTTTCTCATGTTTTTCAATTCAATGAGCTTCATTGTCATGTGCAAGTACAATTTGGCCTCTTCCACATAGCATTAGGTCTGCTGATTCAGTCCCTTGTTTTTAAAACTAAATTTTATAAAATTGCCTTCCCTAATGATTGAAATGCTCTGTCTAGTTTTTACTATTGTGCTTTTGTATTTTTCCTTCTTTTTGCATTTTTTATATTTCTGTTTTTACCATTGTATTCTGGAAAGCACTTGATTGACTGAAAAGCTCTTGAGCATTGATTGATCAAACAGCGACAGTAATGAATAACAGCAAATAAACAATAGTGATAAATGATCTCTCTCTCTCTCTCTCGCTCTCTCTCTGTCTCTTCTCTGTCGCTTCTCTCACTTCTCATAACGGATCACTCTAGAAACAGAGTAAAACAGCACTTTGTCCCATCTATTGTAATGCTCTAAATATCTGACCCCTGCACTCCTTATTGTTGGTTGGTTGGCTCTTGTTTTCTCACACCCTCCGAGCCGGCTGCTCAGTGCCTTGCTCAAGGGCTCAAGGCGATCGGACGAGACCAGATCAGATTTGGGAGAATAGACCTCGACACACACACACACACACACTGCTTGTCGTGAACTCCAAACATCAAAGCAGCAGGTGAACAGAACTAAACTCTGCAGCTCGTTCCCAAGTCAACCTATTAAGTTGTTTACCTCGACAAGCCTCGACTCACCCGGAGAGTAGCTGGCCCGCCGCGCTTAATCCTGCTGCTGGGAAACTGTTTTGAAGACGTTGCATGTGATTTTTCTGAATATTTTGATGCCTTTGTTTAGCGTTTAATTAAGCGTTTAGGGAATATAGCACGGTGCAATAGTGCTTGCACTACTGTTGAATAGTCAGTGTTCCACCCTGCCTTGATCCTATCCTAGTTACCAAAGTCCATAGAGGATTCCCTTAGCACTGGTTTCAATGGAGAGCTGCAGTGTTACATGAGCTGAAGGCTGTTTAAGTAAATCGTGTTGGTTTCAATGAAGAGATTTACTGTCATGTGGCTAAATAATGTGTCAGAGAATTTCGTTAGTACGGTATTTTCTTTAGGATTAGTTTCAGTGTCACGTGGTTTAAATGCTGTTTAAGAGAGTTTCCTCTGTGTCATTTTAAATGAGAGTTTTAGTGTCACCTTGTCTAAATTTCCTTCAAAATGAATCATTAATGTTGGTTTTAATGGAGAGTTTTAGTGTCACCTTGTCTAAATTTCATTCAAAATGAATCATTAATACTGGTTTTAATGGAGAGTTTTAGTGTCACAGGATCTACATGTTTTCATATGCACTGGTTTCAGTGGAGAGTTTAAGTATAATGTGATCTAAATATTTTATGTATTGGTTTCAGTTGAGTTTAAGTATCATGCAGTATAAATATTTTCATATAGGCCTACATTGTTTTTTAATGGAGAGTTTTAGTGTTGCAGGGTTTAAATGTTTTCATACTGTATGTGTTGGTTTCAGTGGAGAGTTTAAGTATAATGTGATCTAAATATTTTTCATATTTAGTGGTTTCAGTGGAGAGTTTAAGTATCATGCAGTCTAAATGTTTTCATATATAAATATATCAGTTTCAGTGGAGAGTTTTAGTGTCACACAGTCACAATGTTTTCATATGCTTTGGAGAGTTTTAAGTATAATGTGATCTAAATAGTTTATGTATTGGTTTCAGTTGAGTTTAAGTATCATGCGGTATAAATATTTTCATATAGGCCTACATTGTTTTTTAATGGATAGTTTTAGTGTTGCAGGGTTTAAATGTTTTCACATGTATTGGTTTCAGTGGAGAGTTTTGGTGTCACACAGTCTAAATATCTTTGTACGTATTGTTTTCACTTGAGAATTTAAGTATCGTGTAGTCTAAATATTATCATATACGTTGTTTTTTTAATGGAGAGTTTAAGTGTCACACGGTCTAAATATTTCCATATGTATTGGTTTCAATGAAAAACTTTTGTATCACTTATTCTAAATGTAAGTTTCCGAGGCCTTTCCATCAGGAACTTTTCAAGGAGGAACTTCACTGTAGAAGTTCCCAACCCTGTTTTCCATAAAGCTGCTTTTATGGAAAAGTCTGTGCTAATTCTCATCAGCTGTCGCTTATCTTATCCAATCTTTACATTTAGACTGTAGTCGTTTCAGCTGCCTGTGTTTTCCAGAGCGACCTGCAGTGTGTGTGTGTGTGTGTGTGTGTGTGTGTGTGTGTGTGTGTGTGTGTGTGTGTGTGAGCAGGCAGCAGGTCAGAGTCTTGCTGAAGGACTCACAGCACAGTGAACCTGTCTTGGTTTATCTTGCTTGTATCTCGGCCTCGCCTTAATCCACCAATCAGAATGGACAGAGGGCAGCCGCTAACCATTTATCTCTCTGGTTCGTTCCCTCCTGTGTGTCTGAGTGTGTGTGTGTGTGTGTGTGTGTGTGTGTGTGTGTGTGTGTGTGTGTGTGTATGTGTATGTGCATGCATCTGTGTATACGGGTGTGTGTGTGTTCCTCTCTGGACTTGGATGCTTGTGACTGTCTGTCATTCTGTGTGTGGGTATGTCTTTCTCGTTTCCTGTTTGTTGTGTATGTATCTGTCTTTCTGCGTGTGTGTGTGTGTGTGTGTGTGTGTGTGTGTTTCTGGTTAGAAGCTCTGCGGGGGGTGACCATGGTGGAGCTGGTGAAGAAGGAAGGCAGCACGCTGGGCCTCACCATCTCAGGAGGAACGGACAAGGACGGGAAGCCGCGGGTATCGAACCTGCGGCCCGGAGGACTGGCAGCTAGGTGGGTGAAGCACCAGCACAGGCAGAGAAGAAGAAGAAATAAATAGAGACTTTTTGATTGTTCTTTAATGAAACATCTCACAATGCAGGGGAAAAAATAACTAAAATCATCTTAAAGTAAGTTCCAGTCACTGTAGTCCTCCTGAGCTCCACTGATAACACTGATTTTCAGATTGCGGCTGTTTCAACGTAAGCAATGGAAAACGTTAGCGATTAACGCATTTCAGACAATTGTTGGATAGAGACTTTTTGAATTAAGTTGTGTGTAATGTTGTACTGTAGCTCATTTCCATAAATGAATGACTCATTTGCATTTATAAAGGAAGCATCTGACGGAAATCCTAAAACCAGGAGATGTGGTTGTAGTCATTTGTAGTTTTTCAGTGTTTTGTCTGACAATCTGAAGACTCTTCACTGTGCATCTGGAGATTTTTGATTTGAACCGATTTATTTATTTGGCATATATTAAGATGCAGCATTCAACAGTATTGAGATTTTTTTTTAAAAGAAAACATGCAGGGGAAAGCCAAAATCCTAAGATCTATTTAACTGAGCTATGTAAATCCAGTGGTCTCACCCTCCGCATTCAAAAGCGTACAGATTTCATCGATGAAAAAACAATCGTCGTCTTTCTACAACATTATGCTAATCAGCCAGGGGAGGGGAAGGGAGTAAGCTAGGGAGGGGAGGGGAGGATAAAATGTTAGGTTTCTTTCTTTTTTTTCTCTCTTGAATTACACTGTCCGCAACAATGTGTTATGGAGATGTATGGACACATATGAATGTGACACATGCGGGAATGTGTATATGATTTATTATCGTCACACTGTAAAGAAACAAAATAAAAATTTGAAAAAAAAAAACATTATGCTAATCGTGGCTCCATTGGGTTGCATTAACTAAATGCTACAGAGTGGAACCCGCCCCTCCCCCATCACAGGAAGTCGTGTTTCGTCTTACATGACGTATAATCTGTATTATGCCATGGTCTGGGTGAATACTCGATTCTGATTGGCTGCAGGGTGTCCATTAATTCCTGATAATGGACACCTACTAAGTAGTTCCAGTGAAACTGTCTGTTCACCGTTCTAAATTAATGAGCTGGCTACGTAGTATCAGGTATCAGCCTGTATCTAAAATGAGTAACCATAGCAACAGTGACGCAGTCAAAGCCTCCGTTTACAATTTGTATGTTCGTGAAAATCTTGATATTGATTTGGGGACAATGACATGGCTGGATAGCTAGCTAGTCTTGCTGTTAAACATACTTTCAAATTATATTTACCGTTTGTCAACCGTACGCAATGTTATTGACTTTGAATCTTGCTAGCATAACGTTAGCATTAGCTTTCTGCTCACAGCAGAGCCAAAGGGTTCTGTGAGCTGAGCGGACAGGAAATATCCCCCGTTGCCAAGTCGTATCTAAGGTTCGTCCTATTTACTGGAGTAGTGAACAACGTTTCCATTGCATAAGAACCTTATGGGATGGTAATGATTGTTCCGGGTATTAGTCAAACCCTCAGGTGTTACCAGGGAAACTGAGTTATGGCTTGTGAAAAACTTTAGATTTTGATTACAAAACGCATGAAAATATAAATTAATGGTCTTAATTTTTTTTTTTTTGGCAAGTGACCATGGTATAAGCGGAATAATGCCCTTCGAGGTGTCCATTATCAAGAATTAATGGACTCCGCGGAGGCAACCATCCTCCTCTGCGCGTCGGACGGTTCTGGCCTCCCCGTCATCCATTAATTCCTGATAATGGACACCTCGTCGGGCATTATCCCTTATTTATTTTCATATAAATAAATTTTGCTTCTCTCTTTTGCTGATTAACATAACACAGCAGTGATTCAACACATACCCGGTTCATGAAAGCTTTTACATTTGTTGCTCTCAACACCCGGTGTCGAAATGTCCATGAGCAAGAATGTAAAATACCTAAAAAATGTGACATAAGAAAAAGAATCCTGCATCTTAAAACTTCACGCCAGCCGTGTTCTCGTCTCTCGTCCCTGCAGGAGCGACCAGCTGAACGTCGGCGACTACATCAAGTCTGTGAACGGCATCAATCTGACCAAGCTACGCCACGAAGAGATCATCAGCTTACTGAAGAACGTAGGAGAAAGAGTTCTGCTGGAGGTGGAGTATGAACTACCCCCTACAGGTAAACACTGGTATTACACCCTGGAATTACATTGTATTTTAAAATGATGAAATTGTAGTAGCAGTAGTGAGTAAGAGAGGAGATCATTAGTTCTGCCGGAGGTGGAGTGTACAAACTGCCCCTACAGGTAAATAATGGTATTGCTTTTGTAATATTGCATAGTGGTATTGCAATTTCTCTTACTCTCTCATGTTTTTTCAATTCAATAAGCTTCATTGTCATGTACGAGTACAATTTGGCCTCTTCCACATAGCATCAGGTCTGCTGATTCAGTCCCTTGTTTTTAAAACTCAATTTTAAAAAATTGCCTTCCCTAATGATTGAAATGCTCTGTCTAGTTTTTACCATTGTGCTTTTGTATTTTTCCTTCTTTTTGCATTTTGTATTTCTGTTTTTACCATTGTATTCTGGAAAGCACTTGATTGACTGAAAAGCTCTTGAGCATTGATTGATCAAACAGCGACAGTAATGAATAACAGCAAATAAACAATAGTGATAAATGATCTCTCTCTCTCTCTCTCTCTGTCTGTCTTTCTCCCTCTCTCCCTCTCTCTCTCTCTCTCTCCCTCTCTCTCCCTCTCTATCTCTCTCTCTCTCCCTCTCTCTCCAAGCACCAGACAGTACCTCAGGGGTTATATCAAAGACAATTGACATCTGTTTGCACAAAGAGGGGAACAGCTTCGGTTTCGTCATGAGAGGTAAACATCAGAAACAGAAACCTGAATGCTTGAATTTTGCTTGCCAGTGTATGTTGGAAATTATGTTTTTATTAAGTGACACAGCAATGCAGAGTCCAAGACAAATTTCCCCATTGGGACAATAAAAGTTTATGGGTAACACTTTACAATAAGGGTACAATAATTAAGGGTTAGTTCATGCTTAATAAGCATGAACTAACCCTTAATTAACAGTTAACTAATGTGTCTGGTAATCATTTACTAATGGTGTTCATGTTAACTAAGGTATTCATTTATACATTATTTAATAGTCATCTTTATAAACTATTAAATAATGTATAAATTAATACCTTAGTTAACATGAACACCATTAGTAAATTACACATTAGTTAACTGTTAATTAAGGGTTAGTTAATGCTTATTAAGCATTAACTAACCCTTATTAAGCATTAATTAACCCTTAACTTAGTGTACCCTTATTGTAAAGTGTTACCAGTTTATGTTATGTAAGATTAATGTAATGTAATCTTATTTTATCTTATCTTATCTCATCTTATCTTGGATTGGATCTCTGGTTTCTAACTGTTGTTTGTTGATCAGAGTCAGTTCTGTCATTCTGGTGTTTGGACTGATCAGCTGTGCTCTCAGGTGGTTCCCATGAGGACTGGCACAAGTCCCGCCCCCTAGTGGTCACCTACGTCAGGCCAGGAGGCCCTGCAGACAGGTAACACTGACCACACACACACACACACACACTTATACACACTCATACAACCATAAACACACACATGATCACACACACAGAAATCAGAGTGACAGCCGAAAGAGTCAATCTCATCAAGAAATTGTTTTACTCATTAACTTCAAGCCCAAGTCTCACACACGCACACGCACACACACACACGCACACACGCACACATGCACACACGCACACACACACATACACCCATACGACCATAAACACACACAGACTGTACGTACAGCCACATATATAGATATACTCTCAAATATATGCACATGAAAAGCATACATGATCACACACTCTGCACACGTACACACACAACCATATACACACACATACAACTAAATACACACTTTCATACACACAGTCACACGCACACATACACATCCGCAGTCACACAAAAGCACACACAGACATACAATAAAAACACACACACACATACAACTAAACTAAACACACACATTCATACACAGTCACACACATACACATGCATACACAAACACACAAAGGCACACATGTGTAAACACACAAAATCGCACACAACTACAGTCACAAACAACCACACACATACACAAACAGCCACATACACACATATAAAACCATATACAGACACATAAGACCAAATACACAAACACACACATTCACACACACACACACACAGTCAGAAACAGAGAGAGGGGGATCGTTTACAGTCTTTATTGAGGGAGAGAGATGAAGTAAAAAAACAAGGATGTCTAGGAAAACCGGAGCCTGAGCATCTCATACACACACACACATACACACTCATACACACACACACATACACACTCATACACACACATACAACCAGATTCACATTTACATACACATATACGTACACATTCACAGTCAGACACAAATGCAAAACACACATCTGCACACATAAACACACAACCATATACACACACATACAACTAAACACACACATTCATACACATAGTCACACTCACACACACATATACAGTGCATACACAGCCACAGTCACACACAAGCACACACACCTATGCGCATGTACACACACACACACACAAACACACCTAAATAAATACAACTAAATACACACATTCATACACAGTCACACATGCACACATATACACATGCATACACAAACACACAAAGACACACAAAATCACACACAACTACAGTCACAAACAACCACAAACATACAACCATATACAGAAACATAAAACTACACACACACACACACACACAGTCAGAAACAGAGAGGGGGGGGATTGTTTACAGTCTTTATTGAGGGAGAGAGATGAAGTAAAAAAAACGAGGATGTCTAGGAAAACCGGAGCCTGAGCGTCTCTGGCCTGGATGGAGTCTGACCTCGCAGTCGCTCAGCTGGCCAGTTCCAGTCAGGAGTCTGGGAGATCGGTCGGTGCCTTCATGCGGATAAACCCCAAGGATAACGGTGTCATGTCCTGTGACCGTCACCGGTCTGTTGACAGTTGTGTGTTACTCATAACCGTGACGGCGTGAATCACCTCGCATCTCTGCTGCCGCCGCCGTGTCGGCTCGGTCTGCATGTTGGAGTCATAACCTGAGACATTTTCATATAACGCAATAATGATTCAACCTATATCCAGTTCATAAATCTTCTCCGCTGTCTGCTCTAAACAGCCGGTGTCTGGTCGCTCTTTCCTGAAAAATCCTCTGCTGCACAGGAAGTGATGCGTTTTATTTTTCCAGTTTGTTTAATGAATAGAAGAACGGAGTTAGCATGAGCAGAGATAGAAATAAGTAAGTAAGTAAACCTTTATTTATAGTTATAACAAAGAGTTACAAAGTGCTTCTCAAAATTAAAAGCATAGAAAACAGAAAACAACAAGGGTACAAAGTGCGTCAGCAGTATAAAACAGATGGATAGAACGATAAAACGATGTGCAGTGGAGCCACAAATAAAAGTATAGTGACATAATACACAAGCAAAAATATAGTGAAAGTATAATAATTCATAATGTAAGATAAGATAAGATAAGATAAGAGCACAAACAACAGAAACTCAAACTGCATCAACAGGAAATCCAAGCTCCACCCACACTGTTTGATCAGCAGTCTCACAAAATTTCATTAAAAGAGCACCAACTCTGAAACGCAGATTGCATGTTGCGTACACGAAAAATGTGACGATTCTGCTCCTCTACCATGAAAGGATTATGTGACAATAATACGAATTGGACACACCATTTTCCCACAGCCAGATCGCTGACGTTTGTTAATCCAAAAACGGTGGGAAACTTTTTTTTTGTTTGATTGACAGGTGATCTCTGGGAGAGGTGCAGAGCAAAATCACCACAGCAATGATTGTTTAACACCACAAGATGGAGACCAAAGGAAAAAAAAACAGGGATCATGTGGATAAGAATGAACTCTACCCAGTGGCATAAAACACATATTTCTACCACATGGATCTATCCATCGTCAAAGTCTCATGTTTTACTGCAAGCTTGATGCAGCAGTTCTGTAGTGTGGCTCCCTCCCAAAGAGGATTTGATTGGAAAAAGTAAAGTTTTGCTCTCTTTTCAGCTGTCAGAAGTTAGAAGGAATGGTTTTGTGACTAGTCAACTGAGAGACACCAGACCTTTGTGTCATAAGATGCTATTTTGGTTCAACTGTAAAATGTATGAGAAAGAATTGTCTGCAGTACTAATGCAGGACAGATGCAGGATGAATGCATGAAGCTTGAGGATTTAACCATAAACAAAGTGTTGTTAAAGATGCATTTCAGTCAAAAGTCTTTTAGATCTTCCGAATCTTACAATATCCTCATTCCACTGTATCAAGCTGTGTATTAACCTATGCATGTATTAACCTACAGCACACATTACATTACGCATCAGGGAGATTTTCATTTACTATACTTTTCCATAGGTTCATACACAGATTAATACACTGCAAAGAGGCCATATAAAGTATTTACTTATTACTGAGTTATTTTGCCCAGAAGCTAGTCTAACACCATTCTAGAAAAAAAAAAAAAAATGTAGGTCAGCAGAGAAAAAAAAAACCCGAATGAGATATTCATGCTGCTTTATATCCCATTTATATGCCAATTGGAGGAAAGTTAATCCACAGCACCATACGGCACCAGGAGAGCATACATTTTTAGCATTACCCAGTGGGAATTAAAGCAGTAACCCTGGCAGTGTTAGTGCTGCAGCACCACAAAGAGAAACAGCTTTTACTGATTTTACTCTCAAGTTATTGAAACCGAAACCAGCACATCATCATGTGAATAGAAAGAGAGAGAACGAGAGAGAGGCTGGTGCATCAGTAGCCTGAAAGCAGAAAAATTTCCAAACGACTGCCTTTGTGGCCTTGAGGATCCAATCTGTAAGAGTGTTTGTCAACCAAGAACTAAAGTTAAATGATTCTTAAAGGGAAAATCCACCCTCAAACACTTCACCCCTGTTAACAAAACAGTTATAAGGGATGTACCTTGTGTTTCAGGGTCCATTTTGTTGTTCGGTGGTGTTTCAGGATCTAAAACATCAGCGGTAAACGTCAGGTTTTGGTGTCAGTCCCTCAGAATCAAAGAGCGAGGGCGTCTTTCTAGAGCCGCCATTTTGCACCGAGAGACGTTCAACAATCATACAGGGAGAAATCCATCGTAGAAGAGGAGAGAGACCAGTTTCTCCACCCGCAGGAGCAGGAGAGAGACCAGAATGCACTGCAGCAGAGAGACAGGCTGGGGTTTGAGGAAAGGAGGCGACTCTGACTTTTTTTCTCGACTGGAAAAACTCTCGCTGTGCTTTTGCTGTTGCTCTCTTCACCCACATGCATATAACCCACAGCTGAATGGAACAAGCTCAGGCTCGTTTTCTGGGAGTTGTCAAAAAGGCATTCTGGGAAATGTAGTAAATCACTAACTGCAGTAGAAGTAGAGGAGGCAGATTGAAGGAAAGTGGGTTCACCAAAAAAGACCACAAAATAACTCCTGTAATGCATCGAACATCATAATTTGGTGATATTCAGTAAGGATGGACTTCTCCTTTAAGTGTTCTTTAAGGTTTTTGTTTTGTACTGTCAATCCTTTTGTAAGATCAGGCGACACTTCAGATGGTGGAACAAAAACTCTTCACTTCGCTCCCCAAATCTCCAGCACAGATATATTTTTCCACCACACGACTTAATCCCAGCCTCGATAAAGCTTCCTGGCCCCGGCTTGGCTTACATCATGTCATGTGAAAAAAAACCCTCCAGGCGAACTGCGTCATTCTTTATAACATCATAACGGGTGTGATGACAGTTCTGTATTACTCATACTGTGGCATCATGTATAAAGCATCTATCAGCTCTCTAATGCAGCCCGCCGCATTAAAAATTCATCTCTAAAACGCTGCAGATCCATTTTTGGAGAAATAAATCATCACCTAAAATGCATCATTGAACGCCTCTAAAATATAGAGGATCCAGTCTGTAAAAGTGTTTTGTCAAACAAGGACTTCGGTTTCCAGCTGTCCTTTGATGAATGAAATCCGATCAAACGAAATCACATCACGTCTAATTAAATCTCAATTGTTGGACATGTTCGTCGTGACAAATCAATATATGGGCCAATCATCTGTCATCTAATGTTTTGACTGCGTTCGCCCCACATTAGAACGAACGGACGGAGAAATGGTGAGAAAGACGAGTGGAGCGAGGAGAAAGAGGAGATCAGAGAGAGGAGGCAAGGAGGGAGGGAAGGAAACGAACAAGGAGGAGAGAGAGGAGATGAGAAACACGAAGATCAGAGAGAGATGAAGAGGGTTAGAAGGAAGGAGGGAGGAGAGAGGGGAGGAGGAGGAGATCAGAAAGAGAGAGAGGAAAGGTGGAGGGATTGAAGGGAGGAGAGAGAGAGAGAGGGGGAGGATGGAAGGATGGCGGGAGAAAGAGGGAGGAGGTAAAGCGACAGATAATTCTTCAGTGAGAAGGAGAAAGAGGAGATCAGAGAGAGGGAAGGAACGAGGGAGGGAGGGAAGGAGAGAGGGGGAGAGCTAGGGAGAAGGGGATATGGAGGAGATCAGAGAGAGAGAAAGGATGGATGGAAGGAAGGAAAGGAGGTAGGAAGAAGGAGAGGAAGAGGAGATCGGAAGGAAGGAGAGAGAGGAGATAGAAAGGAGATCAGAGAGGGAGAAAGGAGGGAAGGATGGAAGGATGAAAAGACACACACACACACACACACACACACACAGTTCCCGCCTCTGGAATGGAAATAGAATGATTCAATATGTCACCTTGATCTCAGACTGCATGCATTGTGTGTGTGTGTGTGTGTGTGTGTGTGTGTGCGTGTGTGTGTGTGTGTGTGTGTGTGTGTGTGTGTGTGTGCAGGGAGGGCACGCTGCGTCCCGGGGATCGTCTGCTCAGTGTGGACGGCGTCCCGCTGCACAGCGCCAACCACAGCGACGCCCTCAGCGTCTTGGCTCAGTGTGGCCAGGAGGCTCTGTTCCAGATCGAGTACGACGTCGCCATCATGGGTGAGAGGCCGCACACACACACACACACACACACACACACACACACACACACACCAGTCAGAAAGGGGGCTCTGGGCAAAAATGCATTGAAAGTTCATAAAAAGCCTGAGAAATTTAAAATGAGAAGCAAAAAATGGAGGGGGCCGTTTTCTTCACTCTGTGTCCCCAACTGGGCCTCCAACCTTATATTGTTGAGTTTTTTACCATTGTGGTTGTCTCAGTTTTTGTTGTGTTTTGTGTTGTGTCGGCATTTTCTACTGGCTGCATACTCTACTGGCTGCTTTTTGATCAAAAAACACTCCCGGTCATCGGCTCCTGGGATTCTCCTACGGTGGCCCACGAGGGACAGAAGTTGCATTCACATGTGAATATTTGACAACTCAACATAAACAAGTCAAAGGGTTTTGATTTCATGGTAATTTTCTGAACTTTCGAGGCGCTTTTCCCCCGAGCTCCTGTTCTTTTCTGACCCTGGCTGCTGCTGTACACGGGATACTTGTAAATAAGTAAGTAAATAGGTAAAACTTTATTTCTAAAGCACTTTTTAACACACCGTTACAAAGTGCTGCACATAATAAAAAGGGAGATACATACAAAGACAGGCCGACATACAAAAGCAAATATATATAAACAATCATCAGAGAAAGAAGGCAACAAGCAACTACAGGATTAATTATAAAAATGCTAACCTATAAAAATGAGTTACAGGATTTGAAGCGTATTATACTGTTGCACTCACTGTCAGTTTCTCTGCATAGGAGCATCAGCTGATTGTAAAAAGTAAAATGATCAACAATCATCAAAACTATTTTCTATCATCAGATACAGTGACGAATGCCTCCGGCCCGCTATTGGTGGAAATCGCCAAGTCGCCAGGGGCAACGCTGGGCATCACACTGACGTCAGCCAATCACAGGAACAAGCAGGTCATTGTCATCGACCGGGTCAAACCAGCCAGCGTGGTGGACAGGTAGACACACACACACACACACACACACACACACACACACACACACAGTAGACCTGGCCAGCCTTGTATCTAACACAGACAGGAGGAGACAGGATATTGCCCGCTGCCTCAGGCTGACATTAAAATATACATGAACCACTTGAACTGTGTGTCAGCGCTGAACTGAGCCTAAAATAACTTCAGTCATCTGAGCAGGTGGAGTTTCTGCATTCTGTAACTGGTCTGAAGTCTGAGCCACAGCAGTTTAGAAACCAGGCTAACCAGTTCTGCCACATCCTGGTGTTTGACTTGGTAGAAACAGAATAGAAACCTGGCAACCAGCACTGCAACATGTTGATATCTGACTCATTTGAAGCAGCATAGGAAGCCGGTCTCAGCCATGATCTGTGACTCAGTAGAAACAGCACAGAAACCAGGATGACCAGTTCAGTACATGCTGATCTGTACACATTTTGAAACTGCAAAGAAACCAGGATGACAGTTCTGCAACATGCTGTTCTGTGATTTAGTAGAAACAGAAACAGGCTAAGCAGTTCTGCAACATGCTGATCTGAGCCACAATAGAAACAGTATAGAAACCAGGATAAGCAGCTGTTTAACATACTGATTTATGACTCAATACAAACAGCAGAGAAACCAGTGTAACCAGTTCTGATCTCTGTAACTTTAACAGCAAAGAAACTGATATTGCTGTTCTGCAGCCTGCTGATCTGAGCTGCAACCGAAACAGAGAAGAAACCAGTCTAACCAGTTCAGAAACATGCTGAACTGAGACATAATCAAAACAACAGACAAACCAGTTCAGCAACCAGCTGATCTGCAACCAGTTCTCTACCATACTGACCTGTGACACAGTCAAATATCATAGAAACCAGTCCAATCTACTCAACTGTGTGTTAGTCCTTTCCTGTGTCTTGTTGTGACAGGATTCATGGAAGAACATCATAATTTAAAGACTCTCTCTGTGTCTCTCTTTCTCTCTCTCTGTGTCTCTCTTTCTCTCTCTCTGTCTCTCTCTCTCTCTCTCTCTCTCGCTCTTTTGCTCTCTCTCTCTCTCTCTGTCTCACTCTCTCTCTCGCTCTCTTTTCTCTCTCTGTGTCTCTCTCTCTCTCTCTCTCTCTGTGTGTCTCTCTCTTTCTCTCTCTCTCTTTGTCTCTCTCTCTCTCTCTGTCTCTCTTTCTCTCTGTATCTCTCTCTCTGTCTCTCTTTCTCTCTCTCTCTCTCTGTCTCTCTCTCTCTCTCTCCCTCTCTCTCTGTCTCTCTCTCTGCTGCTAATATTAAGCATTCATTTTTCTCACCTAATATATAAGGGATTGCCTGGGCAGTATTCAAATTTCTTGGATATTTTAACATCTCTCTCTCTCTCTCTCTGTGTGTGTTTCACCAGATGTGGAGCGTTGCATGCTGGGGATCACCTGCTGTCCATCGACGGGACGTCCACAGAACACTGCACAGTCCTGGAGGCAACACAGCTGCTAGCCAGCACAACAGAACTGGTTAAACTGGAAATACTCCCCTCCCATCACACAAGGCTAACTGGGAAACAACACGACACCGGTGGGTATAAGGGCTGTGTGTGTGTGTGTGTGTGTGTGTGTGTGTGTACGCTGATACAACTTGAGATTTTGCCAACAGATCACAGCAGGCTGACTGGCAGGCAGCAGAATATTCATTTGTGTGAGTGTGTGTGTGTGTGTGTGTGTGTGTGTGTGTGTGTGTGTGTGTGTCCAATCCAATACATGAACTTTACTGAATGATAGTCTTTGTCTTTGTGTCTTTTGTTTGGACAAAATGACACAAAAAAATAGATGTTTTGTCCTTTAAACATCCCTGTATTTGTGAAAAAAAATCAAAATGATATATTACATAGCTATTTAAACCGTTATGACATATGGTAACAAACTTTAAGGAAGCTTAAAGGAATGAAATAAGGAGAAAACAGAAAGTTTGTCTTATGGATTCTCTCGCTCTGTGGAAGTTTGTTTTTCATACCGGACAAGAACGAACGAAGGAGGAAAACGAGCGCTGATATCTGAACTGTGCAGAACCAGAGAGGAAGCCGGACTGTTGACACTGATTTAAAAACACCAGGATTGTCCTTTAAAGACCCCATGAAACGGCATCTTTACTTCCTTGATTTGATCCTTTTTTAAAACAGGATCTCGGGGCGGGACATAAAGCAGGGAGGGATCATTCAGAAGTCTAGAGAGGGAGAGAGAGGCCGTGTTATTTGATGGACAGGTGATGTGCAGAGGGGCGGGACTGCTCAAAAATCTGATGCTTTTATTGGTTAGAAATGTATATTTACGTCTCCCGGTGCGTTGTTTTCCTCTCTCTTGTTTTCCGGGACATAAAAGTAATGTGAGTTCATTTGGGAAAATCTCCAATATCCCACTGGGGCCACTCAGGCTAAAAATGTATGCACTGATGTCAGCCAGATGGTGTATATTTAGTTATGTTATTATATCAATATGGCCAAATTCATGTTGTTTTTTTGTTGTTTTTTTCCTCCCTTCACACCTTGTCGTGTCAGCACAGCTGTTAGCAGCGTTTCATAGTATGTCAGATTTGTGATGACACAGCTCTCCAGTGAATAATAGCCACGATTTTACACTTGTCTGCTACTAACGTGATTATAAGTCAGTTGTGTGTGTGTGTGTGTGTGTGTGTGTGTGTGAGAGAGAGAGAGAGAGAGAGACAGAAAGAGAGCATACCCATTAATTTATGTCGATTCAGGTGTGTGTGTGTGTGTGTCTGCTTCTGTGTACATGCTTTTGTGTATGCCTTGTGTGCATTTGTGTTCGTGGGTGCTTGTGTGTGTTTATGTGTGTGTGTGTGTGTGTGTGTGTGTGTGGGTGTGTGAGGCTTTAGTCTTGAAGTTAATGAGTATAATAATCTCTTGATGAGATTGAAGCTTTCGGCTGTCACTCTGGTTTCACAGCCAGCCTAGCCCTAGACCATCGTGTGTGTGTGTGTGTGTGTGTGTGTG
>NC_136001.1:33154443-33158702 GCF_048128805.1 Centroberyx gerrardi
ATCTATGACTAAAAAATTCAGAAAACATGGCGTCTCACTCTACACCATCAAACCTTGTGGCCAATCAGCAGACAGACAGAGAGACAAACCCTCCATTATTGGACCAATCAGACAACACGGAGGCACATTTCCTGCAGCTCTGATGGAAACTGAACAGAGAGAGAGCTGATTGGTCATGTGGGGTTCAGATGATAATGAAGGTGTGCAGACTGAGAACAGGTCAGATCTCAGACTGAGAACAGGTCAGATCTCAGACTGTGAACTGGTCAGATCTCAGACTGAGAACAGGTCAGATCTCAGACTGAGAACAGGTCAGATCTCAGACTGAGAACAGGTCAGATCTCAGACTGAGAACAGGTCAGATCTCAGACTGTGAACAGGTCAGATCAGGTCAGATCTCAGACTGAGAACAGGTCAGATCAGGTCAGATCTCAGACTGTGAACAGGTCAGATCAGGTCAGATCTCAGACTGTGAACAGGTCAGATCTCAGACTGAGAACAGGTCAGATCTCAGACTGAGAACAGGTCAGATCAGGTCAGATCTCAGACTGTGAACAGGTCAGATCTCAGACTGTGAACAGGTCAGATCTCAGACTGTGAACAGGTCAGATCTCAGACTGAGAACAGGTCAGATCTCAGACTGAGAACAGGTCAGATCTCAGACTGTGAACAGGTCAGATCTCAGACTGAGAACAGGTCAGATCAGGTCAGATCTCAGACTGAGAACAGGTCAGATCTCAGACTGTGAACAGGTCAGATCTCAGACTGAGAACAGGTCAGATCTCAGACTGTGAACAGGTCAGATCTCAGGTCCCATCTCAGCTCCGGTCAGGAGAATCTGAAACAAGCTGACATGGAAGAAGAGAAGAAATTATTAAGTTTTGGTGAAAATCCAACATGTGGAACTGGCATATCTTGACTATTGCACAGCGTTGGTGGCGCTCTGGTATACGATCTACTGAGTGTCATCTAGTTGTATTCTTTCTTTCTCTTTCTTTCTTTCTTTCTTTGCTCATTCTTTCCTCCCTCCAGTCATTCGTTTACCTGTCTCTTTTTTCTTTCTTTCTTCCTCTGTCTTTTCATTTGCTGGTAAAGTTTGAACGTAATATACTAATATTGGAAAATCGTAAACTATCTTTATATCCCTCTCTCCCTCTGCCCCCCCCCTCTCTCTCTCTCTCTCTCTCTCTCCCTCTCTCTCTCTCTGCCCCCCCCCTCCCTCCCCCTCTCTCTCCCCCCCCTCTCCCCCCCTCTCTCTCTCTCTCTCTCTCTCTCTCTCTTTCTCCCTCTCCCCCCCCCTCTCTCTCTCTCTCTCTCTCCCTCTCCCTCCCCCTCCCCCCCCCCCCCCCCCCCCCCAGCTCTGGTATCAGCCAGTTTCTCTCCTGGCTCCACCACCACCTCCGGCCCCAGCAGTCAGAGCTCCAGCACTCTGCCCAGGACTTCAGTTCCCATGAGCCCCCGCAACTCGCTGCTCAAACGACGGCAGAGGAAGAAAGAGCACAAGAGCTCCTGTAGGTCCTGTGTGTGTGTGTGTGTGTGTGTGTGTGTGTCTTCATTTGTATGCCTATATGTATGTGATTGTGTATGTATGTGTGAATGTAGCCTATGTAATTATTTTATTTTCTCTTCTACTCTTTTATTGTTTGTTTTACTGTTGTTTATTATTTCTTATTTCATATTCTAGTTTTTGTGCTTATATTATATTTGTCTTTTTCCCTGCTGAATCATATATTTAGGGCTGCAACTAACAATTATTTTCATTATCGATTAATCTATCGATTTATTTTTTCGATTTGTCAATTAATTATTTAGTCTATAAAATGTAAAAAATAATGACAAATGTCCATCACAAGTTCCCAGAGCCCAAAGTGATTCTTACATTTCTTACTTAGTCTGAACAGCAGACAAAAAACTAAAGTATTCTTAAATGAATCTTTGCATTTATGAAGCTGAAACCAGCGAATGTTTGTTTTTTTTACCAATAAATGACTAAAACGATTAATTGATTATCAAAATTATGATCGATTAATTTTCTGTCGATCCACTTAGCAATCAACAAATCGTTTCAGCGCTACTTGTATTATGTTATCTTATCTGTGTGTGCGTGTGTGTGTGTGTGTGCGTGTGTGTGTGTGTGTGTGTGTGTGTCAGTGTCCCTGGCCTCCAGCTCGGTGGGTCCCGGCGGTCAGGTGGTCCACGTGGAGACCAGTGAGGTGGTCCTGCGAGGCGACCCGCTCAACGGCTTCGGCGTCCAGCTGCAGGGAGGAATCTTCGCCACCGAGACGCTGTCCGCCCCCCCGCTCATCCGCTTCATCGAGCCCGACAGCTCTGCGGAGAGGTGACGCACACACACACACACACACACACACACACACACACACACACACACTGTCCCGCCACTGTGGTGCATGGTACAGTCGATTACAGATAGGGGGAGCACAGATTGGAAGGACTGAGGAGACTAGGCATGACGAGCAGAGAACAGATGATCAGATGCCAGTTAGCGGGTGTTTTTAGCGTGAGTGCATACATTTTTAGCATGGGCGCCGTCCCATTAGGAAGACATGATAAGCCGATAGCAGATGGAGTGGGTTCAGTCTAGCTGAGGAGGCCAGACATGACGAATGGAGAGCAGATGAGGAGAGAGGAGCAGAGGGAGTGAACAAGAACACACATTTACTGAAAGGCTGCGTGACCGTGTGTGTGTGTGTGTGCGCGTGTGTGTGTGTGCGTGTGTGTGCGTGTGTGTGTGTGTGTGTGTGTGTGTGTGTGTGTGTGTGTGTGTGTTCTTGTAATTCGAAACGTATCAATTACAAAATGTCTTTTGGCTTATTTAGGATTAGATTAAGGTTAAGTGTTTGGGAATGAATGTAGTCAATGAAGGTCCTCACAAGTAGAGTAATGTAGAGTGTGTGTGTGTGTATGTGTGTGTGTGTGTGTGATTGATTGTAACGAAGGAAGAGGTTGTTCCATTAACTTCTTGCCTGTATGCATTTGTGTACGTGTGATTTATGTTGCTCTACGAATGGTTGTGTGTGTGTGTGTGTGTGTGTGTGTGTGTGTGTGTGTGTGTGTGTGTGTGTGAGAGCGTCAATGTAGCCTACATGTGCTGACTTTGTTGTAACTTTACTAAGCCTCTGTGTGTGTGTTGGAGTGTGTGTGTGTGTGGGTGTGTGTGTGTGTGAGACTGGTGTTGCCATTGTGTATTAATGGCTCTGCTAATTGTGTGTGGGTGTATGAATGTGTCTAAGTGTTCATGTGCATGTGTGAGTGTGTGTGTGTGTGGTTTCACATTTACATCTTTGTTAATTGTGTGTGTGTGTGTGTGTGTGTGCATTTTATTTTGTGTGTATGGGTGTGTGCGTTCTCAATCCTCTGTGTGTGTTTTGTTACACTTTTATTCATACGTGTGTTTATAACTTCATTAAGTCTCTGTGTGCATTCTCAATTGTGTCTGTGTGTATGGGTGTGTGTGTGTGTGTGTGTGTGTGTGTGTGTGTGTGTGTGTGTGCTGATTGATGTTCTCGTGGTATTAACAGCTTCTCTAAGTGCTGGGTGTGTTTCTGCACCCGAGGCCACACTCCCCTCTCCATTAGCGCCCACGCTAACAACGCTAATTAGCTAGCTTCCCCTCGCCCACGCTGGAGGAATCGATAAGTAGCTTCCTCTCCGCCTGACAGGCTGAATCTAAATAAACCTTCACACTGCCCGGCGGTACACTTACCCACAACTAACAGTCTGTAAAACCTGAAGTCTTGTGTATTTATCCTGCATCAGTCCTGCGTTAGAGCTGCTGGCAATAAGTCCTTGAATAATGTTAAATATATCTTTTCCTTCAAAATGTGGCAGTTAACTGTTTTTCTAGTGAAAAATCCCAAGTCACAAACTTACATTCTGATTTGGCTGCAGTTTCATTCATTTTAATGTTGATTTTATTGGTGAAATTGGTCAAAAACGTCTTAAAAACATCTTGAAATTTAACTTGATGAAACTTGCAGACGTCCTGTTGTAACTGACGGCTGAAAAGAGAGCAAAAGGAAAATGAAGTGCAGTAAATAAAATGCTGTAAAACAGCTGCTACATCTGTACTACAGTAGATAACTAATTGCTGACAAGTAATTGAGAAAAAACTGGTTAATTATCCCATTAAAACCTGTTGATTTGGACATTTTAAAGGGCATTTTCACGTTCGGTTTGGTTTGTTTTGGTTTGAGGGTCATGAAGCGTTTTTGTTGGAGGGAATTGCAACACTCAGACAA
>NC_136001.1:33158902-33168902 GCF_048128805.1 Centroberyx gerrardi
ATACACAGACTGGGTGAGGGAGAGAAAAAGAATGAGGGAGAGAGGGAAAACAGAGAGAAAGTGAGGGAGAAAGAAAAAGGAGAGAGGATGAGAGAAGGCAAAAGAGAGAGACTGAAGGGGAGACTGGAAGAGAGAGAGGGAGAGAGAGAGAGCGAGAGAGAGAGAGGGCAACAGAGAGAGAGGGAGGGAGGAAGAAAGAAAAATAGGGAGAGAGAATAACCAGGTAAAAGTAAGACTAATGGAGAGAGGCAGAGGGAAAGAAAAGGTAAAAGGGGGTGAAAAGAAAGAGTGTGAGAAAGGGCAAAAGAGAGAGAAAGAGGGAGGGTGAGAAAGTAAAAGAGAGGGAGAAAGAGGGAAAAGAGAGACTGAGGAAGAGGGAGAATAGAAACGAGAGAGAAAGGGGGAAGGAAGAAAGCTTGAAACAGCTAATTGCTAAAAGAGAGAAAGGAAAAGGAGGGAGTATGAGAGAGAGAGAGAGAGAGAGAGAGAGAGAGAGTCTTGACAGGCCGGCTAATCCTCAGTAGATCATATTGATGAGGTCTGACTGCATATTAATACAGGTCAGACACTCACGGCTTAATAGGGGATACATCAACTGTGCGTGTGTGTGTGTGTGTGTGTGTGTGTGTGTGTGTGTGTGTGTGTGTGTGTGTGTGTGTGTGTGTGTGTCAGATTGAAAACAGCTGTAAATCTGTCCTGCCCTGCAAAGCCAGAGGGCAGTTAAAAAACGGAGCGAGAGCGATAAACAAAACTTCTTCATCTTCATTTTCTCCTGCCTTGTCAAAAGCATTCTTCATGTAATTTATCATTTAGTAGCATTTATGGCTCTAATTTCAGTTTTATCCATCAAACCTAAACCCCGGTCATGACCTTTGACCCCTTAGACCACACACAAAAAAAAAGTAGCTATAGTGTCTTTGTAGGACAGTGATCATATCCTCAGAAAATCCTCCTGGGTGCCGTTTCATTCACATTGTCCACTTTTTCTCATTCATTCTCTATGGAGATGAATATTGCTGTGATGTGTGTGTGTGTGTGTGTGTGTGTGTGTGGAGAGAGTGTCATTTATACATGAAGGGGTTTGTTTCCAAAGTATTATACACTACCAGTCAAAAGTCTGGACACACCACATTTCCCTTTATTTTTTAGAATAATAAAGACATCAAAACTATGAAATGGAATTATGCAGCGACCAAAAAGGTGCTAAACAAATCAAAACTATCTTATATTTTAGATTCTTTAGAGGTCCCATATGGTGTAAAGCAGGACTCCCCTTGCCTCTGTGATGATAAAGGAGTTGGATGGTCTATCTAAACATGGTGAAAGTATCAAAACTAAATCCACACAATCCATATTAGAAAAGCGAGCCTCTAAACGAGCCGTTTGGACTTCCGTAACTTTGTGGCGTCACAAAGGTTCGCTCATTATCATTTCTGTAAGAAATAATAGACTAACAAAGTGTTTTTTTCAAAGCGGTCGAGCGGTCGTCATCGTTTATTACCGGAGAGTTTTCCCTACCTGTAGCCGCCGGGCCGCGGCGTCTCACGTTTCACTCTTGAAACGGTTAGCCAATCGGAACAGAGGGGTCGTTAATATTAATGAGCCTTAAAGACACGGCGACAGAAACGGCCTGTTCTTGGTAAGGCTCAGAGAGATGCTGGAAAATGAACGTGGAGAAATGGATTGAGAGTGTTTTTGGTTCATGACACCACACACACAGCTTTGAATGGACCTCAAGACACAAAATAAAACATTAAGTGGAGAATATGGGACCTTTAAAGTAGCCGCACTTTGCCTTGATGGAAAGGCATAAGGCTTTGGAAAGAAATTTATACATAGGCATCAACTTCACTATTCATATTTCCATTTACATTTAAGCCTTTAGATCAAAATGGCTTTAATAGAATGAAAAACATAGTACATTCAGTCAGGTGTGTCCAACCGTTTGACTGGTAGTGTAGATCCATTTTTGTTTTGAAAAACGTTGCTTAAATTCATGGCCCAATATTTCAAAAAGAGGAATGATTCTCTCCTCAGAAGCAAAGGTCTGTAGATGATTCATAGCTTTAATAGTCTTCGCTAATGCGCTTCACTTCCATTCCAGCAGTCGCTCTGCGGAGTCGGGTGTTAGGATTGTGGATGTGGTGAACGTTTTGGAGACAGAAGTCTTTCTGTACAGCGGCCCGCTCCGAGGAGGGCCGCCGCAAAATAACATCAGCTAAAACATGAGGTGCTGCGACGCAAACCGGCAGTTTGAAGCTCTGTCTGTTTGTGTCTGTCTACATAACAATAAATATCCACATGCAAACAGACTTACTGCTCTTATGAAAGCAAAAAGTAGCTAGGTACTAGGTAGAAATTGAAGGTTGTATCCACTTAGGCAACAAATGTGTTTTACTTTTCCAGTTTTCAGTCAGAAATGGGGATTTTGGTTTTATCTGTTGCTATACCCAAATGAAAGTGGGAAAAGACTTTAACAGGTTTTTATTTCAGGCAATAAAAAGTAGACGATTTGACAGGGTGTGTAAACATGATATCCAGTGTACATGCATACTGTACATACTGTACAGACATACCTAACAGGACAAAACTGATGTGAGTCCCAGGAAGTTTTTGGAAGCCGTACTCTGACTCTGCTGTGACAAACCTTTAGTGGACATTCAGATCGAAACAAAAGGGGAACCTGTGGAAGCAGTTCTATGCCTATGATGATCTTCCTCTGAATAATTATTATATAAAGCACATCAACAGTTTTCCATCTATATCAAAGATGTATTCATGCATGGAGAGAAAGACAATACAAGCTTATATGCAGTTCTCTAGAAAGGTAATCACTCTAACAAAGGCCAAACACTTCCTAGACAGAGAAGCGTCTCTGGTGCTACTGCTCCAGGACGGGTTCAATAACTTCATAATTACTTTTGTTTATCATCCCTTGAAGTGTTTCACAGGCAAGCCACCTGATGACACTGTTAAACACACATGCTACCATATGAGGACACATGATGCACCCTATAGGCCACAGTATTCCCTGATGATCCCCTTCATTAAGGCTTCATGAACCCTGACGGCACTTTCACAAACCTCTAACACAGTGGTTCTCAACGTGGGGTCCGGGGACCACCAAGGGGTCCTTGAGGGGGCTCCAGGGGGTCCTCCAGCAAATTGATGAATTGTTAAACTTCATCATTACTTCATTTACAACAAGTTAACTCAATTAGAGAATGTAGAAGAATGACTGTTCTGATCATTTCACTGTTATGCCTCTACCTACAATACAGACAGTCATGGGATTCTGGACAAAATCAGATCTATTAATAAAAATATTCTCAGATTTGGGTCCAAGAGACAAAATCTCATCAAATGGGGGTCCGTGGCCCTAATGTGGACTAAATTAGGGGTCCATGATATGAAAAAGGGTGAGAATCAATGGGAATTTTCCATAGAACC
This sequence comes from Centroberyx gerrardi, assembly GCF_048128805.1. Classification (NCBI taxonomy): domain Eukaryota; kingdom Metazoa; phylum Chordata; class Actinopteri; order Beryciformes; family Berycidae; genus Centroberyx; species Centroberyx gerrardi. The sequence continues at coordinate 33,162,353 of NC_136001.1, forward strand.
CTTAAAGGATATTGTTTCTAGTGAGGAACCCTAAGGTGCTTAAAAGGTGAACTCTGATGAACCTGTACTGTAGACCAAAAACTCATCACAGTCTATTCAGAGAAGAAGTTTCATCCAACAAAACATTATATCTATAGGTTTTATATGGACTGAAGGCCTACAGCACATTACTAGGTTTTGGGGTTCAAGCCTCAAAGCATCAAAATTATTAGAACAACAACAATTGGAAAAGTTGCGTAGATGTTTCTCGCCCTCTGTCTATGTTACATTCACGGTCACTAGCTGCTGCTTCTGACGTCTCCATGGTAACTCTTCCTGTAGGTGTGGCCTGCTGCAGGTGGGGGACCGCCTCCTGTCAATCAACGGAATCCCCACAGAAGACGGAACGCTGGAGGAGGCCAATCAGCTTCTCCGAGACGCGGCGCTAACCAATAAGGTCACGCTGGAGATAGAGTTCGATGTAGCAGGTCGGTAAACAATGAGTACGATGTTTACTGCCACACACACTGCAAAGAATATCCATCCTAACAAGTCATTTAGTCTCATATTCAGCCTTCAAATCTTATGTCACTTGTTTCAGGAATTTTCTAGAAATTAGTGTCAGTGTCTTGAAACACTGCTATCAAGAAAATTACACTTGATTCTACAAAATTCTTGAAACAAGTTGATTTGCTTTGGAAATCAACTTGGAAAGTGAAATGATCTCTTCCCATTGGCAGATTTTTTCACTTGTTTTAAGAAAATTATTATTTTAGGACTCAAGGACTCAATAATAGACTAAATGACTTGTTAAGATGGAGATTTTTTGCACTGTAGCATAAAATGACCATAATATATCTGCTGATAGGGTTGTTGATCAATACTAATGATTCACAGTTTACTTCACCAGGTGCTGAGATTTCTGGCTTTCATATCATCGTGATATATTTCCTCTTGACTAGACGTTTCTGTTGAATCTCTACTCTAATTAGCTAACTTACTCATCTCTATTCTCTATTGTAATGCAACTTTATTATTTACAGTACTGTACAAAAGTCAGAGACCAGAGACCCTTTAGTTTATCTAATTTCCAGTAAAAGCGGCCATTAAGTGCAAGTTATTTCTTTTTCAGTGTCAGAAAAACAATGCAGGAAACATATATTTAACACAAAATTACACAAAAACCTCCATAACTAAATATACATTTTTCAGTATTTTGTGTGTCCACCACCCTTTTCCTTTATTGCAGCTTCCATTCTTTCTGGGAGGTTTTTTCAGATCTTTTTCAGATCTGAAGCAGGAGTGGAGCTTGATGTTTTCCTCTCTCTCAAAGATGAAAGCTCGGAGTTCAGTCTGTCTGAAGCTGAGAGTTTCACTGCTGTTGCACGGCTGTTAGGAGTCACATTTCCTCTCTGTCTTGCAATGCCTTTTTTGAACTCTGGTTTTGGAAACTCCTTATGCAAGAGTATTATCTTTTATCTAATCTCATCAGAAATATTGCCTTCAGCCATTTTAGATGCACATGAGACAGAAATGTGCGAGGCAGCTGAGGTGTTTGGGTCGTTGTTTGTGTGAATGTTAGTGTTAGTTGTTGGTTTTAACATTGGAAGGGTGGAAGAGTTAAAGTGGCAGTAGAGTGCACAAAATTAAAGAGTGGACAAATTAAATACTGATAAATTTGATATTATACTTAGTGTTGGAGGCTTTTGTGTAATTTTCTGTTAAATATATATGTTTCCTGCATTATTGTTTAATGCAAATAATCTGTACTGAATGGCCAGTTGACTGGAAATTAAATAAACAAAAGGTTGGTCTCTGACTTTTGCACAGTGCTGCATATCAACTACAGCCCATCGTAAACTGCCAGATTCCTGTCAGTGTTGTGACTCTGTGGTCACCAATACAGGGGATTAAAGTCATTGATCACTTAATGCCCCTTTAACATGCAGCTTCTGTCGAGTCCCATGGCAATAAATATATAATTATCAGTTTATTTGAGTGTGATCTCATGTTGATCAGCTGCCTTCATCTCCCGCTGCTTGGCTTGCAGCTTAGCGTTACCAAAGATAGCTTATAGCACATTACATGCATACATGGAAGCACCGCTAATAATACAGTGTGTTTTAATTAAGTGTTCGCCGTGTGAACAAAGGATTAAATCTGATCCCAAGGCTTTCCTGCCTAAGCCGACTTGCCTTTAACATTAAACTTGTCCTTGAGTCTGAGTAACTACACAGACAAAAGGCAATGTAGAGTTTAATAAAGGTTTTGTACAGTAGACTTGTGGATAAGTTGGAAGTCAAAGATGACGTTTGAAGCATCAACACCAAAACACTGGCTGATGTTTTTATTTTTCATGACATAAATTCTATGTCCTGATATGTTGTCTCTCTATTCTGTAAAACTTAAACTTAAAACTTAAAAAACTGCCATGGCAGCTCCTTAACAAAATCACAAATCGCCCTGTAATGCATGATTGCACATTAAAAAACATACCCAAAATTCTGCATCATAACAGGGACATACCTGTTTAGATAACTACAAAATTGAGAATATCGCCTTGTGGAAAAATGTAATGACTCCGCTGGACGCCTTGAGTTCGCATTTGTCCGTTCAAAACAATTTCTGTGTTTGAAAAGCGCACATCTGATGCTTCTAGTGCATCTCTGACCTCAGAAGTACATGCAGGGATGAATTAGCAGTGAGACGGCGTCGCTCACTCTGGAGAAACAGAGAGATTGCCACAGATTGTTTGTCTGCTTGTGATGCAGCACAATGTTTTCTTGTTATTCCCCTCTTCCTGCACACAGAGGAGGTTGATAGATATTGGCAAACAAATCCTGCAGCAAACATGGAAATGACACCACCAGTAGGCCAAATATAGGTTAGGTTGTCACTGACAACAGATGCAGGACAAGTCAATCAACATAACAAATTAGCCTATCAACATACCTCAATAGATCAGCATTTTTCACATTAATAAAAATCAGTTTGTAGAATAAGAGGTAAAGTTTAAAGCTATCTATACAAAATGGCCTAACTTGAGCAAATGCATCTAAATACTTATATAAATAGTAGGTAACACTTTACAATAAGGGTCACTAAGTTAAGGGTTAGTTAATGCTTAATAAGCATTAACTAACCCTTAATTAACAGTTAACTAATGTGTCTGGTGATCATTTACTAATGGTGTTCATGTTAACTAAGGTATTAATTTATACATTAGTTAATAGTCATCTTTATAAACTATTAAATAATGTATAAATTACCTTAGTTAACATGAACACCATTAGTAAATTATACATTAGTTAACTGTTAATTAAGGGTTAGTTAATGCTTATTAAGCATTAACTAACCCTTATTAAGCATTAACTAACCCTTAACTTGGTGACATATATAAATAGTACAAAAAAATAGAATAAATAAAGCAACTTAACTTACTGGAAATGCAAAAATGTTGAGATAACTTACATTGAAATATTCCCCTATATACTCACACACACACATACTGTATATCTTTGCCATCCGTCCAGACTTTAGTCGTAAAAATCAAACATAAGGGTCCCAGCAGGATCAGAGGTCAGGTCAGGTCAGGTCAGGTCAGGTCAGGTCAGGCAGGTTGACACTTCCCTCCTCTAAGCCTGTGCATCATTAAACTTCATCACAGTTTTCACAGCACTTGAGGAAAGAGTTTCCTACAAATCATGTTTGTTCTTTGTTGAGCATAGATAGCTGATATTTTACGATTTCCTACTTCATTAAATTTGGCCAGTTTCATGCCAAGAATCCCAGAGTTTCAGTGTTTCCTCAGAATCGTTTCCCAGCAGGGTGGGAACAGCCTTTGAAACAGCATTTAGACCGTCATGGGACACTAAAATTCTCCACTGAAACACACACATGTAAATCTTTTATGGTTAGGCAGGGTCCCACTGCATCTATTCAATGGAAAGGGAAACTCTGGGACATATCAGGCCTTTATAAATGAAGAATTAATTTACTTAGTATTAATGAGGAAGCTCCGTCAAATCAGACGTGAACGACATCGACTGGCCAACATTTGATTTTCAGTAAAACGCCAATATCGGCCTGATATATCAGCAAACTGATATATCGGTCTATTCCTAATGCAGACTTTGTATATCAACTATTAAAGCTGGTTTGCACTGCTCACTCCCGCCTCTCATGGTGCATTTTGGTGGAAAAATAAGACAGTAAATTAGTTAAAGTAAAAATGTTTAATCTGACCAGACGATCACATTGTGAGCAGTCTGCAGTTACAAAGTTTTAAACAGGTAAATCATGTATTTTTAGCTGCTTTGGTTTTGCCTTTCATAACATTACATCATTTTGATAGCTTGCAAGCACTAATTAGGTAGCATTAACCGAAAATAAACAGAAAAAAATCTCAGTAAAACCACTTCATCCATCGCCCCCAACTGTTCTCCAAGCATCATTTTTGAGATGTTTATTCCTGTCGTCTTTTAAATAAAAGTTGTAGAGAATTTTGCACTTGTTCACAGTCGGGAAACAAGGAAGTGCATAAATCTGATTGGCTGTTGACGACTGATGACGGTGAAAAGTTCAGCCACGGCGACCAGCTTGTTGAGCATCCAGACATCAGCTGAGTTTCCCCGGTCGCTCAGCTCTATTCATAATGAATGGACTTGTGGTGACTCGTTCATCTTGTTGCTCGCTGTGTGAACGAATGATAATGGACTCTAATGATTTGGAAAAAGCCTTAAATCACTGCTCTACTGGCATCTTGGCATTATGTTTATGTCTGGATGTTGAGTTGTTTTACTGGTGGAATAAACCGAGTGACGTAGGCAGAGAGTGAAGGTTTGAAGTCTCTGTTTGGCCTGAAGAAGAGAAGAAGAGAAGAAGAGAAGAAGAGAAGAGAAGAAGAGAAGAAGAGAAAAAGAGCCAGTCTGAGCTGATAACAGCAGCAGCTAAGTGCCTCATAATTACAAATGGGCATGAAAAGACCTATTTGTTTCTTTTATGTTAATGGCTTGTATTTATCTCTCTGTGTGTGTGTGTGTGTGTGTGTGTGTGTGTGTGTGTGTGTGTGTGTGTGTGTGTCACAGAGTCAGTGGTGCCTAGCAGCGGTACTTTCCACGTCAAACTGCCCAAGAAGAGAGGAGTGGAGCTGGGGCTCACTATCAGTGGTAGGACCACACACACACACACACACACACACACACACACACACACTACTATAAACATTGTTCATATGATCTATTTTTTGCTTCAGTGGGCTGCTTTCTCGTGGCACAATGTTTATATCTCACTAGACCACCCTGCGCTTCCACACACACACACACACACACACACACACACACACACACACACACGTCTCAGGATGTGTGCCACATGGTAACTGTACCCTGGGAAAGCTCAGCTATAAAGTTTAAAGTTTATAATATTTATAAAGTACAGAGATACCAGGCCACACGTGCATTCTTATACAAGTTCATACTCTCACACACACACACACACACACACACACACTCTCTCTCTCTCTCTCTCTCTCTCTCTCTCTCTCTCTCTCTCTCTCCTTCCTCTCTTCAGTTTATGTCTCATCCTGTTGCTGCTAATCTCAGCCTCAACCAAACCTGCGCTGCATGTATAATTCTTCTAAAGTATAAAACCTTAATTGCAGCAGTTAATTTACAAAATGCTATCTTGACATTTTGGGGAAAAAAATAATTAGCAGAAGTCCATCATTCAGCCTGTCTTAAACACAGAGGATCCAGTCTGTAATGTTGTTATTGTTGTTACCTGCTGTCCTTTACAAAGGGCCAGAAATTGCTTCAAATCTGAGCGATCAATCACTGTTTAAGACTACACACACACACACACACACACACACACACACACACACACACACAGAGAGAGAGAAATAAAGGTGGGAACTGCAGCTGTAAATGGAGTGATGCCATAAAAGAACCATTTCTGCTCCACAAAGAACCTTTCAAGAACCTTTTAACCATAATATGCTCGCCATAGAAGAGCCAGGAAGTGTTATTTTATGGCTTTATCACTCCGAAGAACCATTTTCGGTTCCAGTTGGCAACTTTATTTATTTTGGAGTGAAAACAACAGAATGCATCAATAACATAAGGATTGAGAAGCGAGCTTGTGATTGTAACATCGCCGATTCGAATCCCCAGATCAGCTGGGAACATGTGTGGAGGTTCCTTTGAGCAAGGCACTGAACCCCCAACTGCTGAAGTAGAAAAAGTGGATGGGAGTAGTAATACAGGATGAATGGAGAGGGAAAAGAGGGACTTTTGCAATAGCTGCCACTTTATTCTACATGAAAGGGTGTGACGGGTGAAGCTGGCTGTTTGTTTGAATGAGTCAAACTGAAAACTGAAAACCTGAATCACACCACAGTTTAGGGCATGGCAGCAGCCTGAGGGTTGAGGGTTCGAATCCTTAGACTGACTGGAAAAATCTGTGTGAGGAAAGTGAACGAGGAAGAGTAATTCCTCCTCCATCAACAACTGTCATTGAAGTGGCTTGGCAAGACACCAGCAGTAGAAGACGGTGGTTGTACTGGGAAGCT
>NC_136001.1:33173902-33186402 GCF_048128805.1 Centroberyx gerrardi
AACCATTTATTCACAAGGGGGCAGTAAATCCTCACCTCTGGAGCCAGCGATCCTGCGCGGGGAATTAAAAAATGGCTGCTGTAGAGGAATGTCTGCTGTTACTCGTTATCATCCGCCACTAAAAGAAAGCTGAAAAGGGGATCGTACCTGTGTCTTTTAAATAGATCAAGAATCCAAGAAGGGGAATATGATTCTCTCGCTTTGCCCCCATGGAACTTAGACTGCCTAAGACTGGAACTTAGGCATTTTCAGTATTTTCAGAGGTCAGCATCACAATTTGACACTTTCTCTTCAGATTGTGCCACCGCTGTTTTTACTACCTATTCGATTGTAGTTTTTAATTTAGCAGTATTTGCATTTAAGGCCTCTACCTGAAACGCGTGACATTGCAGCATGCCTTAGCGTCGTGTTGCTAAATTTGGACTATACATGCTGCTGCCATGGTTAGGGGTTCAATTCCCACCGGGGCCATTCATGCTACAGATGTATGAACTCAAGGTACTGTACTGGGAAAAAAACATTCACATCGGCCTCCTAGTGGTCATAACGAGTAGGACATGTGGGAGACAGTTTTTGTCGGATCTGATATCTTCCACTTGGCGTCACGAATTGCGGACGTGTGTCAACATAGACAGCAACACCGATGTCAGCCAAGGTAATAAAATGAAAATGATCAATTAAATTCACACTAATAGTATTAACTGTAGTTATGAGAAGCGAGCGATATCTGCTGCAGATCCAATTGAGCTTGTTCCAAAAAATAAAACACATGAAAGGTTCCAGCAGGTTCCAGCGGTGATTCTTCCAGTTCTTCTGATAAGACACGAACGCAGCAAAAGCCACCAGCAAATGGCATGTTGTCATGTTAGCTAGATGTGGGAAATGATGCAGTCAGTATGGCAAAAAGGACACACATGCATCAGACACACACACACACACACACACACACACACACACACATACAAACTGATACGCATTGCAGATGTCAAGATTTGAGGTGTGATTCAGAACATGGTGGCTGGGAGGTGTTCACTTGACATGGGAAATATTAATATCATTACATCAAAAATCATAAGGCAACACACACACACACACTCACACACACACGCGCACATACAACTCACACATCCACACACACGCACAAACACTTACAAACACACAGGGAAGAATTGTATAATCATGCTAGATGATGAATCGGATGGTGCAATCACATGCACATCACCCAGGCACACACACACACACACACACACACACACACACACACACACACAGGGAGTGAGATGTGCAGCGATTGTGTGTTCATGCTACATGATGACTCAACGGTCTTCTCCTTGGTTACCATGGAAACTGTCTCCTCCTCATTGGCCTTTTCTCCAGACGAGTTTAACTCATGACCTACTTCCTAGAATAAAGCGTGTGTGTGTGTGTGTGTGTGTGTTTTGAAGATGAACAAGAAGACCTAAGGCAGAAGAGCTGAAAGAATAATTTGGATTTGTGTGTGTGTGTGTGTGTGTGTGTGTGTGTGTGTGTGTGTGTTGTTGAAGAATCAGTTCTCCCAATTTTATTGTCTCCACACTCAAAATGACCAGTGGAAAACAGCAGCTTGCTCTGTGTGTGTGTGTGTGTGTGTGTGTGTGTGTGTGTGTGTGTGTGTGTGTGTGTTTCTATGTATATTTCAAATGAACAGGAGACGTCAGGCAGTATCGTCTACACAGTGGAGCTGAAACGTTAGAGTAATCTGTGTGTGTGTGTGTGTGTGTGTGTGTGTGTGTGTGCGTGTGTGTGTGTGTGTGTGTGTGTGTGTGTGTGTATCAGATGAGCAGGAGACATCAGGCAGCATCATCTACACGGTGGAGCTGAAGCGGTACGGAGGCCCGCTGGGTATCACCATCTCAGGCACCGAGGAGCCTTTTGACCCCATCACTATATCTGGTCTGACCAAGAGAGGGCTGGCCGAGAGGTACACACACACACACACACACACACACACACACACAGTCCTTATCTGGGAAATCTCGGTTGCCAGTTGGAGCGGTTAACCCTCAGGCGGACACAGGTATCGATTTTCTCTGGATTGGCCAATTTTGAGATATTATAATGTTTTGCTTCTGCAGCTGCTGTAGTTTCATGAACTACACAAAACAAAGGTAAAAAAAAAAATATTCAAAAATATATACTTTTACAGTAATTTTCTCAAAATGACATTTTTTTAAATTATTCATTATGCAAAACACGACAAAATTTGACATAATGCTTCTTGACAAATATAGCTGGTAATTTGCAAATGCTTTTTTTGATAGTCATTTATTTTTTCTGGGGGATTTTACATAAAACAAATAAAAAAAAATAATTGATTTTCCATATGGATAGCATTTTGAAAAACATTCGTAAAAATACACAAAACAAATAAAATAAAATAAAAATAGTTTAGTTATCCTTCAGAATGAAACAGGGAAATGCATTCTGACTTCATCCAGTAAGAAAAAAATGTGTTCCAACTGATACACAACATTGCACATTTTTTATGAAACATTTTCTAATTTCAGTGTGTTAATAACAAAATAAAGTCGTAATGCAAAAGTTTGCGTCATGGTATTCAACATATTAAATTTTATTCTGATTGGATGACTGGGTTTTGTTTCTTCCCACTCACCTGTGGTGCCTCGCTTTATGTTAGACACAGCGGCTCCGATATACACACACACACACACACACACACACACACGGTGAGAACAGTGTCTCCTTTGGCGGTCAGAATCACAGTTATCTCCTTTGGCGGTAAAGGTCGTGACCCCTCCCCCTATTGGCTGTCAGGGGCCGTGACCTTTCATCTTATTGGTTCTCAGGGTCGAGTCTGACAGCAGCTGAGAATGTGACTGATGGATTTAGAACAAAGAGCGGCTCGCTGCCAGAATAAACAGCGGCTTGAGAGATTTCTAAACTGATTTGATTAAATTGCTCACCCTAAAGAGGGTAGAACAGACAATCCTTAGATTTATTCTAATAGTTTTCACTTTACATAAATACACAGTATATAATTCCTCCACTGTCCGACCAAATGAGACTAAAAACATTCATGTTCTTATTAAACAGCAGCTGCACCTTTTCCCAAACATAAGGCAAATGCGACAATGAATTTTATCAATGCATTTTCGATTCATTTTCAATATAAAGATAATCAGAAGCACATTTCTTTAGTTTTTATGTCAAGTTTTTCAGTGGATCTAAAAAACTTCTAAAAAACAGTTTAATATTCTTTGATACATTTTGTATATGTTTGTTGTGATTCAAGTTGCAAATGACACATCTATCGATAGTGCCACAATAATGTAGGCTACCATATATCTGTTAGTCCTATTCTTTAAAAATATATATATATCCATAATTGAATAACTCAACATGTGAAGTTCAGTAAAGTTGTGGGTTAAACAATACAGAAAGTTTTTCTTATGCATATACTATTCTGGCAGAATTTAGCATGATGACCAACTTAATTATTTCCTGGATTTGGTTACCGTAGTCCCTAAATGTATGTAGAAATGCAGGAAATGGGATTCAAATAGCAAATTTTTTTCTGGGGTAGCACCCTCAGACTCCCCGTTTTATTGTGTCCCCCCCCACTTATCAAACCAAAGTTACGCCCTTGTGACTGGCTCACCTATTATTCCACCAAAACAAACTCAGGGAGGTGACAGCAGTCAGCGGCACAGTTAGCTCTGCTGCTGAAAGCCCTGGTGTTGCCCTACACTCACACACACACACTCACACACACACACACACACACAAGCTCTGACCCTATTTCTTGGAGTTTGTGATGTAATTGTCCTATTTCCCGTTTTCATCTGTTTGCTGAAAGCGCTCTACTGCTCTACATAAATAAATTGACTCAGCTTGACAGGAATACAGGAATACAGGTGATGTTGAGAACAAGAACATCATTACATCGTGTGTGTAGCTGAGGGGAAAAGGTTTGCACCGACCTAGTTTTGTTTTATTGGTGTTTACTGGTTAACACCTCATAAGCACACATGCACTCACATATTATACACACACACACACCAACCTATAGACACTGACTGACCCCTCCACGCACACACATGCACACACACCATATGATGTTCTTGTGCTAGCATGATTTTTTCTCGTTTTACATATTTTCTCTTGTTTTACATCATGCATATGCATTTGTACTAGTGTGTGTGTGGGCGAGGACACAGCATATGAGTGTGTGTGTGTGTGTGTGCCAGATAAGATTACAAGATAACTTGACATTTCTAACAAAGTAGGGCATGTGATAAAGGGCCGTTGCGTACATTTTACAGCAGCTTTTATACAGTAGCCAGTGTTATTGAGATAAAATACAGTGAGTCACCTTGTCCTGAAGGTCAAGTCAACACTGCTGAGTCTTAACACACTGAGGGAATCAGAGCTACAGTATGAAGGTTCCCCCTGTTTTTAAAATAATACTGAATTAAATGAGATAAAGTTGAGATCAAGTCAAGTCAAGTTCATTTATTTCTATAGTCGTTCATCACAACATGTCTCAAAGAATGAAACTACCTAGATCTAACTTACATTATATTACATTATGTCAGTCAGCAGATGCTTTTGTCCAAAGCGACTTACAATAAGTGCATTTTGTCAACAATGGTCAAACCGACCGTGTATCTCAGTCTTCAACAGCTCAGCCTTCAACAGGAATAAATAACATTTGTAGGATCAGAGAGTTTTTTTTTTGTTTTATTAAGATCAACAGTCAATCACAGAACAAAATTATAATACAGTATGCAACAAAATAAAACACAAGGGAGCAAAACAAAACACAAGACACAACATGGTGTGTTGGAGAGGCATGAGAAGTCTACCTGACCCACATAGCCTAACCTAAATGGAACCAACCTCAGACCCACAGCGCATACAAGGAAAAGCTCCCAAGAAAACCTTATTAGGGAAAAATGGGAGAAACCTTAGGTGGGCCGAGCCAAAGAGAGTCCCTGACTGGGACGGCTGAGATGAGACAAAGCAGTAACATGGACAGTAACAATGAGGTAAGAACAGATGACAGAGAGAAACATGATCCGGTGGAGAGATGGGACAACGGCCAGCCGGGACAGCAGCCAGGTAGAAACAATAAGAGAGGATAAAGGAGAGCGGGCATTTACCTGTATAAACACAGTATTATTTAGTTGTACACACACAGTATTACAATATATCTATAATAATAATATTTATATAGCACTTTTTGAAACACAGCTACAAACTGTGAAAGAAAGTCCAAAGACAATAACTACTAAAAGAGAAAAAGTAAAATAAGATGGAACAATAAAAGGCGAAAACAGAATAAAACCAACATAAAAGATGCAAAAACAACATTAAAAAAAACAGAAAAATAAGGCAAAACAATATAAAAGCAACAACAACAAAAAAAGGAGTAAGCAAAGATCTTAAACAGACTTAAAAACAGGAGAATAAAATGGTGACATAAAATCAGAATTAAAAGCTTAAAAGCACTACTGGTTAATTAGAAAATATCATGTCAGTTTAAAAGTGCTACTGTATGTGTAGCATTTTAGTAGTTTACACATCAATATATCATTGTCACATCAATTGTGATTTCTTGATATAATTACCATAAACAGATTGGTTTCCTCTATCTCACACCAGTAGTATTGTTAGTTCTAGTGTTTCTCCACATTAAGACTACATTTCCCATCAGCCCCGTTGCTTCCTGCCCCTTCCTGCTTTAGCTCCGTTTGCTCTGGAAGAACAGAACCTCTTCCTGTTTTGTGCCGTAAAGCGATCCAGCAGATTTCATACCGGCGGCACACAATGTAAAACACTGTAAAACATCATAACCGTTCATAATCATATGGTCATTAAACCTTACTGTTGATCTAGCTTAGTATTCCTTGTCTTAGCATATCATTAAGGGTACGTCATTAACTTTGTGTGTGTCTTCTTACCTATGCGTGTGTGTGTATGTGTGTGTATGTGTGTGTGTTTTCATGTGTGTCCAGGACAGGGGCTATTCATGTCGGGGATCGTATCCTGGCGATCAACAGCGTCAGTCTTAAAGGAAAGCCGCTGAGTGAAGCCATCCACCTGCTGCAGATGGCTGGAGAGACGGTCACCCTCAAGATAAAGAAACAGTTAGACAGTAAGCATGAAAACTGTTTACAGAGGCTTCACATTTGCGTCACGAATCTCCGAGCAACGACGTCTGGCACCATCATGGAGGTCCACTGGAGAATTGGCTGTCAAATAAACATTTGCCCTAACAAAAGCCATAAAATAACACAGTTATGCAAAGTACAGGCACGCTTGTGAATCATGGAAAACAGTTTCTGTAGCTGCTAAGATGTATCGAGAGCTAGGCAACTGAGGCTAGTGTTGAACCCAAAAGTCTGGACTTGCGGACTTACAGATTTTGTGGTGCATTCCCAAGTCCAGGAGCGGTTTGGGCTGTCCCTCACCAAAATTCATCAAGTCTGTAAGGGCTCTCATGCAGACTTCTGGAGGCTGTATCCAGAGACTTCCAGAGAGTCCACTACCCTGCAGACTTTAGTGAGGTTTCCCACAGTTCATTGCACTACGGACGATGATAGAAGACATCAGATGACATATAGGCTCGTCCCGTTAGCACCTTTTATGCAGTCTCGCAGCCTTGCGCCCTTACGAACTCACGTACTTCAGTTCAGTTGAGTACATCAGACTACGTAAAACCATAGTCTGCGAGACTGTAGTACACATATTTGTATTCAGCCACAGACGCAGCTAAATAACGTCAGCTATCTCTACTACTATGACAGGGCTCCGTCAGTTCTGACTACTACTTGTTTGCTAACCTTATCTGCTAGTAACTAGACTCAATTTTACTTTTTTTGGAAACAGCAAACATCACCTACTGTGTTTTCAGTTCACACAATAGCAGTATTGGTTCACACTCTCTCAATAGCCTCAGTTGCATCTGTTTCTGGGTGAAACTATGTAGTGTTCCTTCCAGTACTGGGAGTTGAAAATAACCGACAAAGAAGAGTCTTGAGAGTGGAGCGGGCCAGATGGCAGCCAGACGCCTCGCACAAAAAGAGTGGTACCTGAAGAAGACAACCTTTTGCATTTATGAGACAGTTGAAAAGACAGAGAGACAGGAAAAATTGGATAAGAAAGAGGGGGATGAAAGGTCCCATGCAGGCCAGATTCAGATCCAGGACGTCGCAGTTACATGGTACGCACCTTAGCCAACTGAGCCACCAGGACGCCCCAAACCAGACAACCTGGTCCGAAAACAGCCTTATTGTCTCAAGATTGCTTCTCTTGTTTGATGATTATTTCGTTGAACCTCTTCTCTCCTAGATGCAGAGGAGAGGAAGACGGCGGAGGCAGAGGACACGACGGAGAACGACCTCAGCGACCCGGAAGAGGACGACTTGACGGACAGCCAGCAGACCAATAAGCTGTCGGAGCTTTACTCCACGACCATCCCCAGCGTCGACTCGGCCATGGAGTCATGGGACGGCTCAGGGCTGGACGCCGGCTACGGCAGCCAGGGTAAGCCTCGGATTAGCACACACAGACGGTCAAAGGTGCGATGCAAGGTGCACTGCAAAACATATCCATATTAACAAGTCACTGGGTTTAGCATGGGCTGTTAAAATGTTGTTTTTGACATTCTTGACATTACCTTTGAGTAATCTGCCTTCAATACACTGCATATACATTTTGAAAAGTTAAAAGTGCTGCTTGAATTCACTCAGTGTTTCAAGAATACTGATGAATCTATCCTCAAAACCATAATATTGTTGCAAGGAAAGGTCTCAAGATGATTCATAACTTCAGTAGTAACCCATACTGTACTTTTACTTTCTCCATTTTGTAAGAACATATGTTATTTATTTTTTTAAATGGTGGCTATGTCATTTTAGAAAGAAACTTTTCTTTTGAGTTATTCTGCAACTGAGTCCACTGAGTCCGATCCACTGTACATTTGGTGTAAATTTGCACATTTCTACATTTTAGAGGAAAATAATTACCTGAAGTTTCATCGCTTCTAAAATGTAGAGGATCCAGTCTGTAAAAGTGTTATTTTATCAACCAAAGACTTAAAATGAGATATCCACCATTTAAAAAAAATTGGGACCTACTCTTACAAAATGATAGCTGGTACATAATTCATGCAAATTCTTGTAATTTTTAGATAGTAGGTATAATAAGTCTGTAATTTGACCAAAATAATATCACTCAAAGATCGGATGCTCTCTCTGAAACATTGAATGATGCACCACGGGATTTCTTTTCCAAAATGAATACATCTATAACGCATTTTTAAAATAAACACTTGAGGCAGTTTCCCCCACTCCTGCTGCAGGAACCTACAGCCACCAGGCGGCGGGGATCGCCCTCCACCCCCACGAGTGGCGCAGCGCCAAGCAGCAGCGCAGCACCACGCCCCCGCCTGGACGCCGGAAGAACTACCCCTTCAGCGACGGGGGCTTCAGCGAGGACGACTGGGACAAACCGCCGGGGTGAGGAACTGGACTCAGGCTGCGTTTTCACTTAAAGGTTCAAACTCACTGGACACTAGTCATCTGATGCTGCGAATCAGACGCTAGCAGCAGATCTGAAACGTCAGCAGCACTGGCATCTATATTTCACCACCGCCACAGATAATGTTACCAGATCATATTTTCTATTCCATGGGTAATGTTACTAGATCATATTTTCTATGTCATGAGCAATGTTACTAGATCATATTTCTATTCCAGTCTGCTTCTAATCTTTGGAGACTAGGTGATAGACCAACTAGACTAGACAGTGTTCATCTTTTGTCCGTACATTTGGGCAATTCTATGTTACTAACCAAATTATCAGTTTAGACTGAAGTTGTTGCATTATCTTGTAAGTATTTCTGCCTCAAAATAGATCTATGGTCACCGTGGGACAATTCCAAGTCAAAAATTGAAGCAGACACAAATTTAGGTGTTTAACAAGCTTTTAGTGCATGCTGGGTCATTGTTAATATTTGGTGAATTTGAATATGCGTGCATCTGAGCACTTTCCACTGCACAAAATTAGTGGCTGCAGTTCATCTCAAATGCAGATGGACAGATGGACATTTCTGCGTAGCAACTACCACGTATGAACAGTAATCTTACAGTAATCGCACAAGCTGAATCTGAACATGTTGTCCTGGCTGGACATGCAGAGAACAAGGGGGTGTAGGCCTAAAAAGTCCAGTGAAGACTAGATGCCAGCAGTAATCTTAATTATACACTTTTGTTTATCAATGTATTTTTCAAACTATTGTGTTTATTTTCTACCTGCAAATATTTTAGCAGTTTTAAGTCAAAAATAATAAGTTGCATTTGATTCCCTGGTTGCTTGTGTAAGTATCAAAACCAAGAGTTTTGTTGCGAAGTGGAAATTTTCTGATTGGTGGTTGACTCAGAAATGGCGACAGCTGAAAGGCGATTTGGTGAGACTGACTGTGTATCTGGAGTATCTCTCTCTGTGTGTGTGTGTGTGTGTGTGTGTGTGTGTGTGTGTGTGTGTGATGAGTCAAGAGGTTAAGCCGTTTGAGGATAGCAACATTCAGTTATATAATACTGAACTGGGAGGGTGAGAGAGAAAGAGAGGAGGAGGCGAGAGAGAGAAAGAGAGAATGAAACAGTGAGAGACGGCATAGTGAAAGTGAATTAATTTTGTAACTTGAAGGCGTTCAGCGTCAAAAGATTACTCATGTTGGATTTAATCACGAACTAATACTCTGGTCCAGTATTGATCTTGCACTAGCTTCGCATCTTCCTTATTGATTATGCCATGTCATTGCTAATGCATGTAAATAAATCAGGCATTTCTGACTTGTTGTAGAGACCCCAAATACCATTACAAATCTGTTTATTTTACAAAGTCTTAGTTTGTCAGATAACTATTTTATTGTCAAAAAAGTCCCATGGTTTAGAGAAAATACACATAGTTTAGATAACACACCCAGCTGGGAGCAGCCAAGAGGCAGCTCTGCTGTTTCATAAAGCTACAGTGCAAAACATGTTTATCTTCACAAGTGATATTATTATCTTTTGAGGCTTAAAACGTTATTTTAAACTGCCAATGGGTTGAGATCATTTCAGTTGTTTCCAATGCAGGTTTGTTTGTTTCATTTCATTCATTTGTGTGCGTGTGTGTGTGTTGGTGTGTGTGTGTGTGTGTGTGTGTGTGTGTGTGTGTGTGTGTGTGTGTGTACCAGGTTTGGTAACCAGCAGCCAGACGGCGTTCTGCTGGATCCAGACGACAGTTTCTGGTGTCAGGCTCTCGAGGATCTGGAGACCTGCGGCCAATCAGAACTACTCAGAGAGATAGAGGTCAGTTAGCATGTTAGCATTCACCATTGGCTTACACTGCATCCGTAGCATTAGCATCACTCATCAAAAAGGGTAAATTAGTATATTAATCTAAACTAGTGACTTACAATGACCTGTTTGCATTTGCATCACTCGTTGAAACAAGTAAATTAGCACATTAACCTCAACCATTGATATATACTGGCTCATTAGCATTAGCATTACTCATCAAACTAGGTACGTTTGTATGCTAACCTCAACCATTGACTTACACTGGCTTTTTAGCGTTGGTATCACTTGTTGAAACAAGTAAATTAGCACTTTGGCTGAATCATTGACTTACATTAACCCCTAACTCATTAGCATTATCATCAAGGTCAGGTGAATTAGCATGAATTGTTGTAACACCTATCCTCTATTTACAATGGTTAGCATTAGCTTAAGTCGGAGAATGTGAATTATAGCAGCATGTTCGCCATGTTTGCCCATCACCCAGAGATTGAGGTGAAATAAAGATATATGTGTGTGTGCGTGTGCGTGTGCGTGTGCGTGTGCGTGTGCGTGTGTGTGTGCGTGTGTGTGTGTGTGTGCAGGCGTCCATTATGACAGGTACAGCCATCAGTCTGGGTGTAGACGGAGTCAGCAAGCCTCCTGCTGAGCCCATACTGAGCCACGGCAGGATGAGCCCGCTACGGAGGAACTCTCTCCTGCACCAGGGGAACCTCCTCCACCAGGGGACCCACCTCCACCAGGGGGCCCACCTGCACGAGGAGGCCCACCTCCATCAGGAGGCCCAACTCCACCAAGGTAATTCAGTGGTAGATTTTACAGAACCAGGGCTGGTGGTTACTTGACCCGCCAGATAATGTTATAATTGATAATTGATTGATTGTTATAATTGATCAAAATGTAAACTGTCCCTCTAAATGAGTTAAAAATGTAAACTTGTTAATAAATGTATATCTGTGTAAATAATGTATTATATTATCAGGAAAAAAAAATCTATATCAGGCTGAAAATGTTACATCATCCGGCATTCTGTTACATTAAAAGTTTTTACAGTAATACATTTTTGACCCTTTTAGAGTGTCATTTTATTACATTTTGACAAAATATGCCATTATGTCATCAGTCTGTCATCAGGTGCTACTACCCCTCCTCAAGTCAAATGTGTGAAACAGGAAGATGTGATGCTGAGGAGTCTGAAACCTTCTTTAATCCTCCAGTTTACTTTGTGGAACTAAACTTTACAGAAGATGCAGCCAGTGTTTTCTACTGCCTGCTTAATGAAATACTGTCGCATATCTCATTTTGAAACCAAACTCTTCCATTCCACCCAGAGGCCCACCTGCACCAGGAGGCCCACCTGCACCACGAGGCCCACCTGCTCGAGGACGCCCACCTGCACCAGGACGCCCACATGCACCCGGGGGCCCACCTGCGCCAGGAGACCCGGTCCCCTCTCCTGCACCAGGAGCCCAAGCCCAAGGCGTCGCTGCGGGTGTCGGAGCGGACGTGGGAGTCCCGCCGGATCAAAGAGGAGATGCAGGAGATTCTGTCGCCGACGCCGCTGGAGCTGCACAAGGTGAGCTGGGACATCTGTCCGCAGCTTCTGCTGTAGTGTAGGGTGAGGATGAGGGTTTAGGATTAGAATTAGGTTAGGATAAAGGTTAAATTTAGTTTAGGGTTAGGGCTTTTTGTTAAGGGTTAAGATTAGATTTAGGATTAGGTTTGGGCTAGGGAGGAAAACTTAAAACATACCTCTTTAGCCTAGCTGTCCTGTCATTTTTACTTTACTCTTTGCTTTAATCTTATATACATTGTTTATTTTCTTATTTTTATTTGGAATGTTTCTATTTTTAATGTTCCCATCCTACTCTTACATACATGGTCTATTTTTATTTTTATGATCTCTCTTTTCTGGTTGTTTTATTCCATTGCATTTTTTTATCTGTGTTGTGAAGCACTTTGAGCTGCATTCGCTAGCATGAAATGTGCTATACAAATAAAGTCTGATTGATTGATTGATTGATTGATTGGTTGATTGATTGATTGATTGATTGATTGATAGGCATGTAGTTGAGAGGGTTAAGGTTTGCTTTAAGGGGTAAGGAATGAAGGTAGTCAGTGAAGGTCCTCACAAGTATAATTAAACAAGTGTGT
>NC_136001.1:33188991-33298991 GCF_048128805.1 Centroberyx gerrardi
TTTAAGAAAGGTTCAAATTTTTAGACTCAGTACAAGAGTAAACTACTGTGTTGATATGGAGACTCTTTTTTTTTTTAAGTTGTGTGTCTGCCAAGGTCTATACAGAGGTAGCCATTGTAAAATTCCCAATTTTTACTGCATGTTTGCTGAACTACTGCTGCACTTTGGCTCCATCCCCAAGAGGAATTTTCTGGAAAAATCAGGTTTAGCTCTTTTTCCAGCTGTGAGTGAAGGACCGGTCCGGTGAAAAGTCTTCTGAGAGACAAAACACGAAACTGTGTCACTGTGTTACAATGTACTGACTCGTTTAACTGTATATAATTGTCTGTAGTATCAATGCAGGATAAATGCATGAAGAGGGACTTCTACAATGGCTACCACTGTACATGATGAGGTCAGTGCTGTGATGTCATCGAAATGTAAATTCATCACGACGCCAAGACAATGATGTCATCGCAACTGCCGAACTGTTTTTGTTTTATCCAATCGTCAGAGGAAAAAGAAGAGAAAGAAAGAAAGACTGTTTTCTTGCGCTTACCTCCATCTTAAAGGAAGTGCAACACAAGAGCAACTTTTGTTGCAACACAAATGGGCAACTGTGCCTGCGGCGTTGCCCCAGAGACCGTTGCTCTAACCACAGAGGAACATGTTGCTGCCGGGACACTTTGTTAGATTTTTGACCCCTTTGTCTCACTTTGTTGCCAATTGCTGGGAGAGTTGCCCGTTCTAAATTGCCCAAACAATTGCCCAGTCTGTCACTCCCGCCCTCACAGAGCGCTGGTCTCACCTCAGCTCATTTCTGGCCTACAGAGTCAAAGAGCAACAACTGCTTTTTATGAAGTTATAAATTAGAAAAATCACTTCCAACATCCTCTTCAGGGAGGGGGAGGGGGAGCAGGAAGCAACCGGGCTGATGGGAATGTAGTCTTAATGTGGAGAAACACTAACAATACTACTGGTGTGAGATATAGAGCGCGACCGATCGTCTCCACCATGGTCTCATTTGTTCACCGTAATTATACCAAGGTTTCACTATTAATTTTATGATGTTTTAAAATGCTACACATCGCCCCTTTAAATGATCTGTGTGTTTGCAGTCAGATCGCTCTGTAGGTCAGACTGACCTCTGCAGCAGACGACCTTCAGCTAATGGCACCGGGAGATTTAATTTGTGGACGGACGGTCAGGACGCTGACGAAGAGGACGGGCAAACTGGACAGCTCTCTCACACACACTCACACACACCACACACACGCACACACAGAACAGGAGCAACACGCACAGAGGACAAAAGGACGCGGAAAGATGCTGTTTGTGTGTCTGTGTGTAGGTGTGTGTCTTTGTGTGTCGTGTTTATGATTTTGTGTGTGTGTGTGTGTGTGTGTGTGTGTGTGTGTATCCGTACATTTTTTGTTTTTGAGGTTGCATATGCAAGTCTTTGTGTGTGTGTGTGTGTGTGTGTGTGTGTGTGTGTGTGTGTGTGTGAACATGGAAGTGTGTGTGATTATAGAAGACTTGACAAACGGTTTTCAGTGTTTAATCACTCCTCTCTCATTTCCTCTCTTCCTCTTCCTTTCTTCTCCTCGCCTGTCTTTTCCTTTCCTCTCCTCTCATTTCCTCTCCTCTCTCCCTCCTTTCCTATCCTATCTTACTTTCCTTACCTTTCCTCCTTTCCTTTCCTCTCTTCTCCTCCTTTCTTCTCTGCTCTGCTCTCCTTTCCTTTCCTCTTTCCTTCCCTCTTACTTTCTTCCTCCTCTCCTCTCTCTCCTCTCCTCTCCTCTCCTCCTCTATTTTTAGTGTGTGTTGAGGAGCAGCAGAAATTCCTTCCACCTCCTTCACCTCCTGTTTTCACATGATTTCCTCTCTTTCCCTGCCAGAGTTTTTTATTCCTGCCAAAACCTTCTGTGCCCCCAATTATCTGTGGATTAACAGGAATGAGACTGGCCGTCGCTCCTCTCCCGTGTGTGTGTGTGTGTGTGTGTGTGTGTGTGTGTGTGTGAGTGTGTGTGTAAGAGTGTGTATATGTATGAGAGCGAGTCGATAAGAAAGAGCATGTGCGCATTTAGGTGTATGGGTGTGTTGTGTGTGTGAGAGAGAGAGAGAGATGGATGGAGCAGGTAAGTGTGTGTGAGTGTGCCTGATTATGTGTGTGTGTGTGTGTGTGAGAGAGAGAGACAGGGTACATATTACACACACAACATACACACACATACACACACACACACAGGAGCAATGCTTGGGAGGACACTGAAAGATACCAGTATGTGTGCGGGGGTGGCAAGTGTGCAAGCATATCTGTGTGTGTGTGTGTCGTGCACGTGTGTGTGTGTGTGTGTGTGTGTGTGTGAGCGAGAGAGAGGAAGGACAGAGAGCAGTCTTTGTTCACCGAAGGGATTGGAAAACATTTCGACAGGAACAATCACAACCTCTGTTCTCTCTCTCTCTCTCTCTCTCTCTCTCTCTCTCTCTCTCTCTCTCTCTCTCTCTCTCTCTCTCCTCCCCCCATCTCTCTCTCTCTCTCTCTTCTCTCTCTCTCTCTCTCTCTCTCTCTCTCTCTCCCCCCATCTCTCTCTCTCTCTCTCTCTCTCTCTCCCCCCCATCTCTCTCTCTCTCTCTCTCTCTCTCTCTCTCTCTCTCTCTCCCCCCCATCTCTCTCTCTCTCGCTCGCTCTCTCTCTCTCTCTCTCTCCCCCCATGTCTCTTGCTCTTTCCTCATGTTGTTACATAACACAGTCCGAGTCCAGCTACCCCCTTTGAGAACACCGGACTGCCATGAGTGTGTGTGTGTGTGTGTGTGTGTGTGTGTGTGTGTGTGTGTGTTAGTATGTTTGCAACGTTTTCCATGTGTAAACGTTTGTATGCCTGTGTGCTTGCCTCTCTATGGATGTTTCTTATTAGTTTGGGAGCATGTAGGCCTATGTCTGTTTTCGTGTGTGTGTGTGTGTGTGTGTGTGTGTGTGTGTGACATGGTGTACATTTCAATGTACAGTCGTGATATTTTTCCAGCGCTCTGGGCCGAACATTCTCCCCCGCAAAACCCCTCCGAGACCGAAAACAATAAACTCTGTTTTTCTGAGCGAGCCGGAGAAAGACATCTGTTTTCAAAAATACAAAAAAACCGGGACGCTCATTTCTCCCGAAGCACTTAACAAAAAAAACAAAAAAAGCACACTGTTGAATACCATGCACTGTAAGTATTTTCATGTACGTTGGAACAAACTTGTCTGAGTGTTTTCTACGCAATATCAAGAGGCCAAAAAAAGAGAAATGTTTTGTAAAGCAACAAAAAAAAAGACAAAATACTGATATAAGCCTTCCAAATCGTTCTGTTGGTTTGTATGTATGTATGTATGTATGTGTGTGTGGTCATCCATACCCCTATGCATTTCCGGGTCAAAGGTCAGTATAAAGCCCAATCCGGAACCGTGACAAAAGTCCCACGGTCGTGTGAAGGTGATGTGAAAATAGGAGAAAAACTGCATCCATGCCGTTAAGTCAAAATGTAACAAAATGTCCATTGAAGTGGTTGAAAATGTAATAAACAAACACTGGGTTAATGTAGGACTGATGCTGTAATAATTTTAAAAGAAAATGAATTACTACATATTCAATTAAGTAATGTGTTACATAAACGGGGAAAAAAATATTACAATACCAATCTGAAGATGTTAATATATTACACTGCAATTTGTTACACTGACATTTGATTACATTTTCGACCCATTTAGAGGGACATTTTATTATATGTTGACAAGTTAGTACATTATCTAACATTATCAGTTGCTACAAAGCACTTTCACAAGCCAATTTCATCTATCGAGGTGGGTGGGAACCTAAAGTTGGAAGGTTGCCGGTTCAAATCCCAAGCCCACCTGGGAAGATCAGGGTTGGGAATTGAATGAGTGACGCTCCGCAGAACTGTGAGATCGTGAAACAAGTGAATACAAAAGTGTATTCATATTCAGTCCACGTTCCCTGGATAATAAAAAGGTGAGAAAAATAATCTAGATCTCATCTAATCTAGAAATAATCTAGATCTCACTGCATTAGCTCTGTGTCTCTCTACCCGGTTCCTCTTGGGGGCGGAGCAACAGCAGCAGTGCAGCATGTTGAGAGTCAATCAGCCACTCTTATATTTAATTTTGGAGACACTCTTATGTCAATCAAATCCCATTTCCCATGTTTTCTTGTTTATAGATACAGTCAATAGAGACCTTTCATGTCACATTAGGTGGCGGCCACACTGATCCATCAGAAGACAGATAGAATTATTGACAGATGTATTTCTGTCCGTTGGACTGTTGGAGCGTCAACATGGCGGCGAGGCAGAAGAACAGGAAGGCTTTGCTCATAATGGTGCTACTTTATAGAAAACACAAATACAGTAAAAATTAAATAGGAAACTGACCTGCAAATAGGAAACCTACAAGCATCCCAATGTTAACCCAGCTTTCTCCGATTTATCTTTGTTGTGGTCTGACCATCGCCTCCGTGTTCGCCGCTATTTTTTCCTAAACAAACATAGGAATGTCTCTGATTGGCTGAACGGACGGTGACGAATCCGTACGCCAGAGAAAGTAAAACTGGGTTGAACGTTCTGTCCGTCAAAACAGATGGAAATCTGACAGACGGAGCGTCATCAGCGCTGTCCGGACAACAGGCAGCTCTCAGTGAATATGAAGTGAAATTAAGGACGGACAGACACAGCGGATCAGTGTGGCCGCCACCTAACACCCCGACTGGCGGCCATGTTGGAGGTCCACAGGGCAACAGTGGCTCTGAACAGCAGACTGCTTTTCTAAACGTACAAGTTGCCTGTCTCAACAAAGTTCAGTAGACATGGATCATTTCTGTAGAATACTCTTTTTGACTGGAAACTGATCATTTCGCCACATCTGATAAATTTTGTGTTCACATAATGTCGGCTTGTTAGCTAGCTAACCATATTACCCATCTGGTTGGCTAACCATCACTGTTGTAAACGCAACTGATTTGCACTCTGGCTAACGTATCTAGTAGAAGCTAGTGTTAGCAGTGGCTAGTAGTCACATGTTAGCATTAACATCAGTTAAATTAACCTGCTGGCTAGTTAGCTAGCTAACAGTTTGTTCAGGTTAACTGAGCTGACTCTTCTCAAGCTACAACTCAGAGTGTTTTGGAGTAGAGACTAGGGCTAAAGACAAGACAGTTTACTGTGTCACAGTAACCAAATCCACCTTATCACAAGGTTCACTTTTACTTAACCTTTACTTTAATCGTTATTTACGCACAGCTAATTCACCACTGGACGTCCATGATGGCAGCAGTTCTTGTTGTCAGCGAAGCCTCCTGTAGAAAACATAATTTGTTGTTGCAATCACGTACATTTGAGTGCAAACTAACGGATCATTTTTCAACAATTGACAGTTAAAGTTGCTAACAGCATGCTGCTGGTGTCCTTATCTGTAGCGAGTGTCTCCAGTTTTTGTTTAAATTTCAGAAAGTCACACAAGGACTTTCTTTGCGTTTGAGTCATATGTTGCAACATCTCTTTGAGAGTCTTCACCACTTTATTTTAACATGAAGCCATTTTAAAGGGTGGCATCGAGACTTTCCGATTCCGGATTGGGCCCTTAATAACATATGCGTTGATATCGTGTATTTTTTTCAGATTGTGTAAAGTTCTATTCTATGTAATATAGTATTTTTCTATGACAATATTTCTCTCCCAAAATACGGGATGGAAAAACACAAAACAGAAATTATAAAAGGGAAAATAAAATGTATAACTTTGTTGTTGTTGGTTGTTTTGTTTTTTTTTATGATTCAAAGAGTGTACTGCTATACTTCTCTTTTGGAGAAGAACAAGAGAAAAGATGAAAACATGAAAAATAAAAGCAAATGTCTAATTTTATGCCGGGTGGCTGGGTGTGTGGTTATTTGGGACGTCTTGGTGAACATTAATATGACCCAAAAACGTTTTAATCGATGCTAAGTCTGTGTGTATATATGTAGGTATCAGTGTCTTAGTGTGTGTGTGACTTTCTGCATGTGTGCTTGTGTGTGTATGCATGAGTTTGTGTGTGGATCTGTGTGTGTTTCAGTGTGTGTATGTGTCTGCCTGTGTATGCATATTTGTGTGTAAACGTGTGTGCACACGTGACTGAGATATTTTCCTGCCCTGTTGAATAAACGTGATACAGTCCCAAAAGGTTGGTGTGTGTGTGTGTATGTGTGTGTGTGTGTGCAGGGATTAGTCCTTAATATATACATGCTGTTGCCGCTGATTTCATTGTCCTCGAGAGTCTGGGCACTTACATAATACCTCAGATGCACACACACACACACGCAAACACACACACACACACACAAACACACACACAAACTGTACAAAAATGCCACAACAGCATTACTGTATGTGCAGCTTGAAGACACACACCTACACATCTACACATCAGTTAGCATGGCATACACAAAGGCACGTAGTTTAACACACACACACACACACACACACACACAACTACACGTCAGTTAGCATAACATTAACACACAGGCAGGTGATATGATATGATATGATATGATATGATATGATATGATATGATGTGATGTGATATGATATGATCATAAGACAGGTTTAACACACACAGGAAAACACACACACACACACACACACAGAGGAGAACCTTGGCATAATAAATCCTGGCTTCACATTATCATGGGTCTCTGAGCTGATTATCCATCATGGCTTTCTGAACAGTCTGAACAAGTCTTACAAGTCTGAACAAGTCTTACCAGTTTGAACAAATCTTAGCAGTCTGAACTAGTCTTAACAGTCTGAACAAGTCTTAGCAGTCTGAACTAGTCTTATAAGTCTGAACAAGTCTTACCAGTCTGCACCAGTCTCACCAGTCTGAACCAGTCTTAACAGTCTGAACCAGTCTTACCAGTTTGAACAAATCTTAGCAGTCTGAACTAGTCTTACCAGTCTGAACAAATCTTAGCAGTCTGAACTAGTCTTATAAGTTTGAACAAGTCTTATGGGTCTAAACCAGTCTTACCAGTCTGAACAAGTCTTACAGCTCTGAACCAGTCTGAACTAGTTGAACAAGTTTGAACCAGTCTTAACAGTCTGAACAAGTCTTACAATTCTGAACTAGTGTTGCCAGTCTGAAACAGTCTTACCAGTCTGAATCAGTTTTACAATTCTGAACTATTGTTACCAGTCTGAACAAGTCTTATAGGTCTGATCCAGTCTGAACTAGTCTTAACAAGTCTGAAACAGAACAGTCTTACAAGTCTAAACCAGTCTTAC
This sequence comes from Centroberyx gerrardi, assembly GCF_048128805.1. NCBI lineage: Eukaryota > Metazoa > Chordata > Actinopteri > Beryciformes > Berycidae > Centroberyx > Centroberyx gerrardi. Next base: position 33,196,282 of record NC_136001.1, read on the forward strand.
CAGTCTGAACAAGTCTTAGCAGTCTGAACTAGTCTTATAAGTCTGAACAAGTCTTACCAGTCTGCACCAGTCTCACCAGTCTGAACCAGTCTTAACAGTCTGAACCAGTCTTACCAGTTTGAACAAATCTTAGCAGTCTGAACTAGTCTTACCAGTCTGAACAAATCTTAGCAGTCTGAACTAGTCTTATAAGTTTGAACAAGTCTTATGGGTCTAAACCAGTCTTACCAGTCTGAACAAGTCTTACAATTCTGAACTAGTGTTGCCAGTCTGAAACAGTCTTACCAGTCTGAATCAGTTTTACAATTCTGAACTATTGTTACCAGTCTGAACAAGTCTTATAGGTCTGATCCAGTCTGAACTAGTCTTAACAAGTCTGAAACAGAACAGTCTTACAAGTCTAAACCAGTCTTACCAGTCTGAACAAGTCTTACAGCTCTGAACCAGTCTGAACTAGTCGCACAAGTCTGAACCAGTCTTAGCAGTCTGAACAAGTCTTACCTTTCTGAAAACTGTTTGATAACCAACTTGATTCTACATTCCTCTATCTCAGGTCAAAGGGGAAACACACAACCTCAACAATTACTGCCGAGATGCCTTTGAGCAAGGCACACAGCCAACTCCATTGCTCTAGTGTAGATACTCAGAGGCCAGTGGTGGAAAACTGTGTTTTTACTGGGAGTGAATGTGTGTAACTGTGTGAATGTTGCTGAAAAAAACAGCTGAAGTGTGTTCAGTCAACTTTCCCTGGATAAATAAAGGTAAAGAACACACACTAAACAGCCAAATTGGTGATAAATAATTTCATAATGATGGTTTTTTGATAGATACATTCAAAATTGCTTATATCAGGAGTAGTGAGTTTAATTTCACACAACATTGCAATCTGCAGATTGTAATGGTTGCATGGTAAGGTAAGGTGTAACAACAGACGCTGCATCCCATAACCAGACACAGGTTACAGGTCACAGGTTCAATCCCTGCAGCAGTCCATCGATAGCCATGTAACCTGCTGAAATGTCTTTGAGCAAGGCACTGATCCCCCACTCGCTCTCCTAATACAAGTCACTCTGGATAAGAGTGTCGATTGAATGCATAACATGTAAATGTACAGGTTGTGTGTAGCCATAGCATTCTCCGAGACAAGAAAACCTCAAAGTAACACAGGCACAACTGATTATGTGAGCTGCAAGCAGCGAAGAACAAAAAGAACACAAACACACACATCTGTTTTTGCTTTCTGCTCTGTACGGATCGTACATGCCAAAAAACTGTCTTGGAAATGAAATGGAAAAAGAGAAATTCTCGGTAGTGAAGTCTATTCTTGGAGAGGAGCTGGCAGGCGGAGAATGGGAATGTCAAGTGTTGTCTTTGTTTCTCTGGAGCGCCGGCTATTTAAAGCTCAGCTGGATGAGCTCCCCGCGGACTGCAGAGAAACAACAAGCAACATTAAGATTCATCTCATTCATCAGCAGCAGGTTTTAGCCACCGACATCGTCTCCGTTACTGCTGAACAAGTTTTTAAGTCACATGAGAGCAACAATGATAATAAATACAGCTAAAAACAGACATTAGCAAGGCCCAAGCCTATCGGGCAAATTATTTGACAGTGACAATATAAGCTTGATTCATCATTTTGAAAAAGTTCAACATCTCAAAGATAGAACGTTTTGGTGAAAGTCCTGCAACTGCAAGTGACATGGGGCCCCGTGCAATCAGGTAGGCCTATGTTAAGTTTAGCATTAAGCATTTTGGAAGAATCCCGTCCTTCCTGTTTGTGCATCTTTGCTGTCAACTTCTTTTCTGCGTCAACACCAAACAGTTACAAGTGTCAAAAATCTGTGATCCAAACATGATGAAGGCAGTTGAAATATTCTGTGAGTAAAATTTGGTGGCGATTACGGCAACTTTGCTGGAGAAATGTAAAAAAAACAGTTGCTATTGCAACATTGCATTATGAAACGCAAACCAAATGTGGGCGGTCACACTTTGGGGTCTGGCCCAAATATGTATCTGATGTTTGGTTGTTCTAGCATGAAACTTTGAGTAGATATGCCTTAATTATTTGTGAGTCTTTGCTGTCAACTTCACTTGTGCAACATAAAAAATCTGATCTATGAAGTCTATATGCTGTGTGCAAGATTGGATGAACTTGAGAAATAACAAAAAAATTGGGGGAAAAAAAAACAACTCTTACAGTTTAAGAGTTATTGGCCAAAATGCAAAGTTGCTTGTTATAGCGCCACCGTTTGGCCGATTGGTGTAATTTTTGTTGCCTGAGTAGTGGGAGAGATTTGAAACTTATCCACCAAATTTGGCCGCTCTAGGACTTACTGCAGTCTCTGAGGTACAGATTGTTGAATGTCTGCGAGTAGATTTTCATGTCAACGTTGGGACATTTATTACATGAACAAACAGCACTGAGTCTGGTAATCCTCACTGGAAGCCTCACAGGAAGAGATGAATATGCGGCTTGTCCATCTGAACAGAGCAAATGGCAGTTCTCAAATGTTTTGGCTAAAACAAGAGGATTAAAAATATTCGCCAACCCACTCTTCTCTGTGTGATGTAATGTGTTTACAGGCTCAGTCAGAGTCTGGGAAAGTTCAGTGTCCTCTCAGACTCTCTCTATTAATCACCAGCCAGACCGAGGCATCGTGTTCACTGTCCTGTTTGCAAGTGTTTCACAACAGAGGCCCGTCTCAGAGCAGAAGGTATGTGGTTACCAACGGTTACGAGGGACATGCCACCATGTTGGAGGAGTGACACCGAGCAAAGACTGTAACATTATCCACTTTGATAGGGTTAGTGTTTGGAAACGTTGTATCCAACTGTTCTGGAGAACTGAGCCTTTGTTGAGGAGAGATATTATAAATATTATTATTAGTTGTAGTAGTAACATTAGTAGTATTAACAGTAGCAGTAGTAGTAGTATTAGCAGTAGTAGTTGTAGTAGTAGCTTCAGTAGAAGTAGCAGTAGCAGTAGTAGTAGCACTAGTAGCATTAATAGTAGTAGTAGCAGCAGCAGTAAGTTTATTGTTTATTGATAAGGATCTCCATTAGCTGTACACACAGGTGCCAGCTATTCTTCCTGGGGTCCTAAAGTAGTAACAGTAGTAGTAGCAGAAGTAGTAGTAGCAGTAATAGTAGTAGCAGTAGCAGTAGTAGTAGTAGTAGTAGTAGTAGTAGTGGTAGTAGTAGTAGTAGTAGTGGTAGTAGTAGTAGTAGTAGTAGTGGTAGTAGTAGTAGTGGTAGTAGCAGCAGCAGCAGCAGCAGTAGTAAGTAGTAACAATAGTAGCAGTAGTAGTAGTATCAGTAGTAGTAGTAGTAGTAGTAGTAGTAGTATCAGTAGTAGTAGTAGTAGCAGAAGTAGTAGTATCAGTAGTAGTAGTAGCAGAAGTAGTAGTATCAGTAGTAGTAGTAGTATCAGTAGTAGTAGTAGCAGCAGAAGTAGTAGTATCAGTAGTAGTAGTAGTAGTAGTAGTAGTAGTAGTAGTAGTAGCAGAAGTAGTAGTAGCATTAGTAGTGGTAGTAGCAGCAGCAGCAGTAGTAAGTAGTAACAACAGTAGCAGTAGTAAGTAGTAACAACAGTAGCAGTAGTAGTAGTATCAGTAGTAGTAGTAGTAGTATCAGTAGTAGTAGTAGTAGTAGTAGTAGTAGTAGTATCAGTAGTAGTAGTATCAGTAGTAGTAGTAGTAGCAGAAGTAGTAGTATCAGTAGTAGTAGTAGTAGTAGTAGTAGTAGTAGTATTAGTAGTGGTAGTAGCAGCAGCAGCAGTAGTAAGTAGTAACAACAGTAGCAGTAGTAGTAGTAGCAGTAGTAGTAGTAGCAGCAGCAGCAGCAGTAGTAAGTAGTAACAACAGTAGCAGTAGTAGTAGTAGTAGTAGTAGTAGTAGTAGTTGTAGTAGTAGTATCAGTAGTAGTAGTAGTAGTAGTAGTATCAGTAGTAGTAATATTAGTATTCATCATACACATGCACACACATAATACTTTTATTTATGTCCACATATCAACAATGCATCACAGGACATAAACAATAAGGACACAAAACAATGATGACTTGGTTTGATCACAGACTCTAGTGATGTTAACACGGCCCACAACACTTTCTCCACATGACGACTGCCTGTAATTGCTGACATGGAGAAATAGCTTGTTTACAACTCAACAGAGGGATCCTGAGGCAGGAGAGAGAAACGTTAACAGCTATGAGTAGAATGAAGGACACGGTTTGGAAACCTGCCGAGGGTGGTGGCCTAGTTCTTATTAATAAAAAGTGCTATGATGACGAGATACATTCTCAACTTTCGGATGCCTCTTACTATACCAAATTGGATAGGGATCCTACAGTGACATTTAAACAAGAAATTGATTCTTTTCTTTCTGATTCCTTCACAGAGGGCTACATCTCTCAGTCTGAGCTTAAGTTCTTGACTAAGGACTATCCCGCTACATCCATCCATCATGTATGCTCTCCCAAAGGTACACAAGTCCTTGGAAAAACCTCCTGGTCGCCCCATACTAGCCTGTAATGATAGCTTGTTAGAACCTTTATCTATCTATCTTGACAGATGCTTGCGCCCCCTTGTGGTGCAACTTCCATCTTATTTGAAAGACACAGGGGATTTTATTAAGTGTTTAACCAACACTAATATTCAAGCCACTTCATCTGAAGTATATCTTGTCACTATGGATGTCGTCTCACCAATATACCCCATGTAGAGGTCCTTGAGGCCCTTAGGCGCTTCTTAGATCTTAGGCCTTCCCATGACCCACCTACAGAATTTCTGGTATCCATGGCTGATCTTGTCCTGACTAAAAACTTTTTTCTTTTTGGTGAACAGTTCTATCTGCAGTCTCATGGCGTCTCTATGGGTTCTAGTTTTGGTGCTGATTTTGCTAATTTGGAACATCATTTTGTTCGACACAATAACCCTTTTTCTGTAGCCTGGTAAGACCATCCTGATCACGTGACCTCACATTCTGTTTCGCTCCACGGATCAGTCTGGACTTTCGGCCGCCCACATCGATTTCCTGAAATTAAAATGTAACCGGGCCAATCAGGGACCGCGTCGTAGTTGATGACGTGAAATACAGGCCGCCGCTGGCAAAACAGTAACGGCGTCTCCCGAAGCAACGAGCGTTAACGTTAACGTTAATGTTAATGTTAGTAGAGTAAACACAGCCATAAGTGCAGTTATTGCAGAAATAGACTCAATAACAACAATTAAACAAGAACAAGAGTACGCACTAGCGGAGTTTCTCTGCGGAAAAGACGTTTTCGCCGTTCTTCCGTGTGGATTTCAATTTGGATTCGCTGATTGGCTGAAGGAGTTTGTCTGTCAAGGCGAGTACTCCCGCCCACTGAAATCGATGTGGGCGGCTGGAAGTCCAGACTGATCCGTGGATCCGCCATGATGGTCTGAGGACTGAAACGTTCACCTTTTTTCTCACTTAGTCACTTTTTTTCACTATGTAAATAAATCATCTATTTTTGCATCCAATGAGCCTCAGTAGTTTTTGTCAGTGTTTTGGGCTTTTTCTGATTACAATGGAGAAATACGTTGCCAGCTCCTCCGCCCGTCTCTTTGGTTTTCCTGCCTGTTGCCGGCCTGTGAACGCTGTCTGAGATACCAAATACAAACACCAGCAGCCGACATGTTCAGCTGAGCTGTGAGATCGCTGCCACCAGGGGTTGGTACATAAACATCTTTGTAAAGAACGACATCCAAAACATCGAAAACATCCAAATCTCTTTTTTTCTGAAGCAGCAGTGAAGTAGCAGTTGAATATGAGAATATGTTTGCATCATTATTGCAAAGGTGGAACATGGTGGGTGTGACACGGGAATGTTTGTGTTATATTTCTATGGTTTGTACATTCTCACAGATGATGGTAAAAATGGTAACATGTCCTTAACTCACCCACACACACACACACGCACACACACACACACACACACACACACACGTAACATTGAGAGAAAAGTACAATCCAGTCTGGGAAAATTAGCTGAGTTCACTGCCCTCTCAGCCTCTATTAATCACCGGCATTTCTGAGGGATTTGCCTTTTCCTCCCTATTTTGAAACTAATGTTTGGGTTATTGCTAGGAAAATATTCCATAAACTGAAGCTGAATCCAGCAGCTTCACAGAGCTCTGCCTTTATTTCAACTGTTTCAGAGCAAGCAGCTGAAGCTCAGTAATGTGTCCATGGTTTATTATGAGTGTCCTTACACTGATACTCACACATTAATTCATATAAGGTAGGACACTTGCATGTACTGGAGCATGTGTTTATGAATAATTGGTTTATTCAAAGCTTAACCCTGCAGTTGAGGACATTCCTAATGTCTTCGACCTTAATTTCCTAATGAAATGATGAAGCATCAAAAGAACTCGTGTTTCAAATAAAACAAATTAGATTTAGACTGAGATTTAAAAAGAGTGAAAAAATGCAACTGGTCTTGAACTTAGAGGAAGGCCGTCCTGAGTCTGTCTGCCATGGCAGCAAAAGGCTGGGAGCACTCTAAAAGGTAGAAGGACCTCAAGCGGACTCTTCATATTGAAACCACAGGGGAACCCCAGAAGGTTCCTTGAAGAACCCCCGTCACAAAAGGTCATAAACCCTTGCGGCACTTCCACAAACGTCACAAACTATTGATTCAATTCAGGGATACTTTTCCTCATGTGGAACCCCATAGTACTCATTGGTTAGAACTTAGATGTCCATCTTAAGTCATTTAGTCTCATACTCAACCTTCAGATTTTATTTTTCTTAAACCAAGAGAAACATTCTGCAGTGAGGAGAGATAACTCCACTTGTTTCCAACGCAGTTTCACTTGTTTCAGGAATCTTTCTAGAAATGAGTGTCAGTCTGTTGAAACCAGTCAGAATAAAGATCACTGCACTCTATCAAAAAAATGACACTTGATTCTGCAAAAGTCTTGAAACAAGTTGATTTGCATTGGAAACAAGTGAAATTATCTAACAACATTGGGAGATTTTTTCACTTATTTTAAGAAAATTACGATTTTAAGACGCAATAAATGACTAAATAACTTGTTAAGATGGAGATTTCTTGCAGGGTGGACTATGGAACAGTCAATGTTTCTCAGTTGGAGGATTATGGATTATGCTAAACACACAGCAACAGCAACATAAGCTGTGCTAGACAATATAAATCCTTATATTACAGATAGGATGTAGTTACATTGTCATAGTTATGCTATAGGTGCTGGTTGGAGCGGTTTTTAAACCCGTTCCATTACTTTCTTATCTTTACTTTCTATTCAAAGCAGGAGCAAATACACCGGAGCGCAGTATGCAGTGTTTACTTGAATACTTGAAACCTTGTATTACAAGCTTTGTAGGATTAGAGTTTGTTATGTCGTTGTGGGGGTTGAGATAAGTCCCAGGAGTTGGGAAATAAGTTGAATGGAATGTTCTGTGTGTGTGTGTGTGTGTGTGTGTGTGTGTGTGTGTGTGTGTGTGTGTGTGTGTGTGTGTGTGTGTGTGTGTGTCCAGAGGGTGCTGTGGCAGTAGTGTGGGTCCACGTATTATTTTAACATCCGCTGACAATGCTGAACCAGAGAAGAAACAGAGACTTCATCTTCCGAAGACAAATTTTTTATTAAGAAATAAAAAAAGTTTTACATCTTTGTAAAACCTGTTTAAATACACATCATCATTTTTTTTTTGTAGCTTACAGGTTAGCCATAGAAATAAAAAATAAAACCTTTCAAATTCTTTTAAAAATGTTTTTTTTCTTCTCCAAGAATTAAAAACATTTCCCCTTGTACATTCTCAAAAAGGAAGGGCTGGTATGCGGTATAATGCAGGACAGAGAGATGCGTTGTCATTGGAGACCATGATTAGAATGAGTCTATCAACATGAGGATGGGGAGGATGAGCAGGATTCCGATTCCCAGAAGCCTTAGCGCTGAGATCATCAATCGGTTGTGGGCGCAGATTAACTGGAAGCAATGATTCATTCAATTACTGATCATCGCTGCGTTTCCCAAGGAAGGATGGAGCCAAAATGTTCTTAGTTTCAAGATGCCTTTGGGCTACTGACCTGTTTAATTTGGATGTTTAAAACGGCACAATAGCATATAACTGTATATCACAATTTTAGTTTTCACAATTAATAATCGGAAAACTTGATAATATTGAGACATTTAATTTCGTTTAATTTCTTTGGTAACGCCTGCTGTCGTTGAAACTAGTCAAGATGCTGATAAAACATGGGAAAAGTGCAATAAAATCTAAAATTTTGAGGCTATTTCTCCAAAACCCCACTATGAAAACTGCTAGCCGCGGGTTAGCAGGCTAGCGAAACGTTAGGTTACGGTGTAACGCCGGTTCTCTGAGTGAGGAGAACTCAAAACGGAGATGATCTTTGCGCTAAGGAAGTTTTTGGGCAACGGGAGTCCCGGTTCTCTGCCTTCACAGCCAGGCTAACGGCGACTTCAGTGATAAAACCCATGTTGCGTCACCTCTGTGTAGCCTGTAAGTCACATCTGAGTGCTCTAATGTCGCCTCTAGAGCTGCACTTACATAGGAACAGACAGTCCGAGTCTGAATCACGCAGATATATGATGGTTTCTACATGTCAAACAGCCATGAAAAGAAGTTATAAATCAGGGTTTCTGTTCCTGTGCAGATGCAGTTTGTCATTTGGTTTTCAGTTTCTTTGATAAAGCACTAGGATTACAAACTTAAGGTTGCAGGGTTGGGCGGGGCGGGGTCATAGTTCCCATACACAGAAATGCCTGAATACGTGGAGCATAGAAATTGCATACAAGATTTCAAAAGAAGGCCCACATTTGATATGGTGTAATCTGGTAGATTATAATTCTACTGCTTCTGTTGTTCAGGGGGAGGCTTCCCAAAAGCAGCCTGGATTATTGCGAGGTGTTTGCTCCATCACAAGCGAATGGAGAAAGGTGAATTCAGTCTCGTCTTAAGACTTAAAAAGCCTTATTGATTAGACACCGCAGATTTTATTTATGGGTTGGAAATTGCAAATCGATAACTCTGGTGGTGACGTGCTTTTGGAAAACTGGCCCCCGGCTGATTTTAGCAACACAGCAGTAGACAGATAGGTAGTTAGGGGCGGATAGGTAGACAGATGGTGGGCGTAGTGGCAGTGTTACTATGTCCCAAACCCCTCACAAACTAACAACTTAGCAGTCTATCACAAAAAAAAAAAACATCTATTTACTTAGCAATGAAATTCAGTAAGTTTTATGACAATGTTCAATCATTGTTTTATTCTCAGTGCATTTCAAATCACAAGCTCTTCGATGGAATAGCGGTGTCTGAACAGAATAGCTCGGTCCGGTTTGGTTTGGTTTGGAACTGCAGAGCGTTTTGCGGCGGGTTTTAATTGAATTGGCCCCTGAAATATTCAAATTTTCTTTTTCAAGAATTCACAGGCTATTCTCTTACTTCCGAAGTTAGTACCACCTCTTGGAAAAACAGCATGAAAAAAATACTTATCTTTCTACAAAGTATTGCACGTTACAAATCGCAGCTTTTTTTGATTGACAGTTGTACATGATACTCCAATGACAGAGGTTCAAATACACTATATTTGGAATACAAAAGGCAAATGTGATTGACAAACAATCAAAAATAAAATAAAACAGGAAACTGTTGAATTTAATAAAACATCAAGAACAATAAAAATAAAAAGAGACTAATTCTGTTTTTTTCCACTAAAAAATAAATCTTCAGAAACTTTTGCATTCACCCTCGGGCGACTTTCACATTTTCGACATTCCGTGGTAAAAACTCGCGTTGTGCATTGTTAATGCTCCGATTTACTCGCAAATTCATCGTCTCTGAGAAAAAACTTCTACGTTTTCTTAAAAAGCTCAGGCTAACGGATTTGAACAGGAAGCTTTAAGTAGGCTGACTTGATGGGGAGTGTGAGAAGGCAGAGGGAGTGGATCACCGATACATAGATATACATAGATAGGAAGAATAAATCAACACACGACTGAATCAGTTATTATCTCTGGCCGGCGTTTCCCCACCGAAAAAACAAAAGCATCTTTGCGAGAAGGAAGAATTTTTATTTCCGCTGCGAGCGAATGGAATCTGTGTTTCATCCCGTTGTGACGGAGATTTAACTTTACGTGGCTGCTAACAGTTTTTCCTCCTGGGGTTCACATTAAAACACTTTACAGTCACTAATCAGAAGCAACACATTATTCCCCCAAGCACCTAAATAATGTGGTTTCCGAAAAACCTGTGCAAACAGAACGCCAAAATAAAAGTTGAGAAGACGTCCGTAGTCGTCCATAAATACTATCTGCATCGTTTTTTAAAATAGGGACCTATATATCTTTTTGATATCAGATCAAAACAAAATCGAATTTTTACCTTGCCATAATATCATATTTTTCAAATTTGTGCTTGTTAGATTTTTGTACGTTGAACTTGGCTAACGTCCGCCAAAGTCCGATCTTTCCTGCCGGTCCGAGGTTTTTTCCTTCGCGCAAAGATGCTTCCGGGGAGTCGAGGGTCAGATCTGTACAAAAGTTAAAGAACGAATGAAGCGGTATATTCGTATTAAAATGGGGAGAGTGTGCGACGGGAGCTTAGCTGTACGAAGACTAGTTACCTATGAATAGTTTGTTACTGTATGAAAATATATGTCTGGTCTGGATCCGGTTTTTCCCGAACCCATTTTACTGATATGATCATCTTTATTCTACTGGAAGCAATGCAATGAACTGGAAAAATATAGACGCTAGATAAAGATAATTCAAAACATGAGGCCCTGGTCTGATGAGGATTTTTTTTGTAAACATGAATTTGCAATGTAGTATATACGTAATGACTTCATGAAAACCGGAAATTGTGTGTTAACATAATATGAGTGGACAAATTCCTGCATTATACGTGTTTATAGTTTGGGTGACGACTTGCATGTATGGCTTGATGACGCCGCGATCGATTTTAATATGTCTGCTGTCGGGGAGAATAGATGCACTTAAGAGTTGAAACCCTTAGTGTGTTTTCACAGGGTTTACTATGGAGGCCAGTGAAGACCCAGAATCAAAAGCTGGCAGTGTTTTTGTTTTTTTTGCCTGATCTATTGATGTGAAGTGAGTCAAGTGCAAAAAAAAAGACTCACAAACTCACTCTCTCTATACTTATGCTTTTGACTGGGGATAAAACAGGCAGAAGAGGTGCGATTTTCACTCTCTGTGGCGAAGATCTGATCACTAACGGCTGAAAACGCATCAATTTTGATTTTTTTCCCCGTCCAGACAGCCTTTAAAGATCAGCTCTTTGTCACGCAGGGTTAAAAATCAGATGTTTTGTGTGCTGTGGTAATGCAGCTTTAGATAAAACCGCGATAGAGAAGGTCCTGAGTGGATGGTCGCTGGTGACACACACATGAGAAAACCCTAGTTACACAGACATATTAAAATGATTGTAGTAAGTTAGCGTTATAATCGTCATAACTCGGAAAAAAAAACGTCTGATGCTTTTAGTCGTTATTGGTTTACGTCGTCGTTATTCTGGCCCTTTGTTACCGTGAAGAATGTAAAGTAGTTGTGTTTTTTGTGTTTGCTTGTTAAAGGCCCGTCCGAGTCGAAGGGACCGAGGCCTTCCGTGTGCTGTGGGGCGAGTTTCAGATCGGATTCGACGAGCCGGTGATTGAAAGAGTTTGGACCTGGATGTTTTTCAGTGGCAGCCATGTTAGCATCTCACCATTCAGAGTTTTATTCCAAAACAATATATATATATATATTGATTTGGGGGAACAAATCTTTAACTGAAGTTTCGTATTCAGTTAAGTCTAAAAAAAAACGAGATCCAGCATGCAAAAGGACTTATTTTACTTAATTTGATTTCAGGGCTTCTGCAGGTCATTAAAAGTCTGGAAAAACTCCAGTTAGCTATATTAAAGGCCTTAAAACGTATAAAAATGTCATAAATACAGGTATTAGTGGTCTAGAGTTTCACAACTTTTGTTAGCTATGTTCACTCAGAAATAAGCTGGTTTGTGGTTTTTAGTTGAGGCCTAAATTCAATTCCATGCAGCTTTAATAAAGTCTTAAAAAGTCTTAAACATGGCTGAAATGTCTGGATCCAAAGCTGAAACCTGCAGATTCCCCGGATTTAAAAAAACACTGTAATTTGTTTTAATTTTGTGCTATGAGTCATTTTTTTTAGGAAAGAAGGGGCCACTTGTTTTAAAAAGTTGGACATGTAATTTTTTGGAATGAAACTCTTCAGTTCTGGTGAAGCAACACGGAGCCGAACTCTTTCCACCAGCGGCTCTGGTTTTCTCTGCGGCCGGCTGCCAGACTTCACAGTGCCCGGAGAGGAGTTTGACCCTGAGGCCAATCGATTGTACGATCTATCGGTCTGACGTCCGGCCGCTCGGCTGACTGAAGTGTCGCCCGACCGTCGGTCTCCTGAGCCCCGGGTGACGAGGTGTCACTCAACCGTTGGCCGCGCCGCCCCGCCCGGCTGCGTGTTCTGCCAATCAGAATACGGTCCCCGCGGTATTTACAGAGGAGGAGAAGCTAAAAACCCAGACACCTACGAACCTACAGATGAAACCATTGTAGAAGTCCCACTTTTTTTTACTTTTAGCACGCTTGCTGAAATGCTGCTGCACTTTTGCTCCATAACCAAGAGGAAATATTTGAAAAAAATCAAGTTGCACCCTCTTTTTTAGCTGTTTTCAGTTACATGGAATGGACTAGTTTGTTGAGAGACAATTTACTACTTTGGCTCTCCTGTATGATGGTAAAGAAAGAATTGTCGGCAGTACTGATGCTGGATAATTGCATGATGAAGGACTTCTACAATGGCCGCCGCTGTAAATATATGATTTCATGAATGTATAACAGCCTAGTATTTTCACCAGATGAAAAAAGTCGTTTTTCTTCTATGTAAAACTACAGCAATTATCGTCAATAGTGAATACCAATAACAATATAGTCTTAATAAAAAACATTATAAACATTGACAGAGAAAAAAAAAACAATAATAACAATGTAACTTCCTCTGTAGAAAATAAAACAAATCAAATCCAAAACGGTAAGCCAAGAGCGCCTAGTGCAGTCACTAATGTACTGTAAACTGGTCTAGGACAGAGAAAGATAGATAGATAGAGAGATAGATAGACTGATTAGCTACTACTGTACAGTACGCCACAGACGACAGACCTCAAGGGTTCAACTCCACACTTCAAATCCTTTCAGGAACATCTCTCTCTCTCTCTGAGCAGGGACGGGTTTCCCCACTGCAGCCCCAGTGCTAGTATTGTCTTTGTCCCATAGTTAGTCTATAGAGGACGGTGTTATTTGTGCTAAGGTGCTTTTAAGAAGCTGGATCCTGGTTTGATGAGGGTCGAGGGGTAGTGGCCACTTACTGAATGTTTTATTTAAAGCTTCACTAGGCAATTTCGCGCAGTAGCGGCCCCAAATGGCAGCGAGAGGTCATTGTTTTCAAATTTTGAGGACATCATTACCCAGAAATCCTGTCAGGTGACGTCAGTAAATTGACTGCGATGCTTTATGCCAAAGGAAACCAAAGAGACGAGAGAGGAGAAGATCTAACGTTGGTGAGTCCCAGCTTTATCTGCTGCTGTTTAGGAGACAGTCTGGATTTTGCTCTTTCATACCCAACATCACAGTTTAATTTGGGTAAACGGGACGAATCTACAGCGTCTCAATTAGTGGGGATGGGACGGTCTTCTTTGTTGCAGCCATATTTCTCAATTTAGGCTGACAAGACGGGCGTTTTTTTTACCTAAACCTCTTGCCTAGTGCAGCTTTAATAACATGCAGATGCGTTTCAGATCTCCTGCTGGCCACGCCCCCCCCCCCCCCCCATGGTTTAAGGTTACTAAAGCTGTGGCTCGGTCGTCCAGGTCTTCTACTGAACGCAGTGGAACAGAGTCACAGAGCCACATTAAGGAAGTGTTTGTTGTCATCCATGATCGGCGTAGGAAACTTAGGCTGATTGATTCCAAGATTCAACACCCACTTTTATTATTTTACCAGTGTTTTTCAGAATAGGACGATGGCTGGTTACCTGCCAAAGTGGCTGGTGGGGCAGACAAACTCACTTTAAATAAAATCTACCAGCATTTTGGCCAGCGGCAAGTGCTAATTTCCCACTTCGTCTTGAATCAAGACATCGGTGGGACATGTAGAATATTACAAACAGGCAGAAACAGATCTGAAACGTGACTGCTAACCTCGTCAGAAAACTACCACCGACTAACAACTTCCTTCCAAAGTATTCCTAAAAGATTTGAAATGGGAACTTTTTTTTTTTTTTCTTCTCTAAAACCCTTATCGGTCCACCAGACAGACAGATAAACAGATAGACAGAAAGCTAGCTAGCTTGTAGAAGCGTTTTGTGAGGAGAGCGGAGGAGAGGAGAGGAGAGGAAAGCGATCTCACGGAGAGCCTCCACCTCCTTCCTTTACATCATGGTTTCTACGATGGTGTGGGTGGGGCCCTTCATCAGCAGGCCCTTGTTCCCGTTGGGGTCCAGAGGGTAGGCGAGCTCCTTGGGGCCGCGGTGGTCCGCCGGCCGGGAGCTGGCGCCGCCGCGGACCGGGGCCGCCACCGCCTTGATCCTCTGGAGGAGAGGAAGGAAGGAAGGAAGGAAGGAGAGAGAGGAGGGGAAGAGGGAGGCAGGTTGAAAGAGGTGATGGGGAAAAGAGAGAGCAGGGAAGAGATATACGGAACAAAGGAGAGAATGAGAGAACAAGAGGGAAGAGGGAGGAGAGAGAGAAGAGAAGGGAGGTGGAAAGAGAGATGAGAGAGGGATCAAAGAAGAGAAAGGGAAGAAAGGGCGAGGTAACGAGAGAGAGAAGAAATAATTTAAATGAATTGAGAGAGGAGAAAATAGGGATGAAAGAGGGAGCAAGGAAGAGAGGAAGGGAACGAGGAAGAAAGAGACAGGGAGAAAGGGAAGAGGGAGGGAACAAGGTTAGATTCATGATTTAAAAAATGGGCAAAAATCAAAAACAATTCCATAAAAACAAGCCTATAGAAATACGTTCTACAAATTCATTTAAAAGATGACACTGGATTAGCTAACCTAAATTCCTCAGCAACTTTACCACCAACTAAGAGTAAGCAGCAAAAACTTAAGTAATAAATATTCCTGTGTCTCTAGAATATGTATTTTAGAGAAGTAATTGGTTAGAGAGCCAGTCTTAATGTATTTACAAGATGAGTAACTACAAGATAGCTACTTTATATGTAGCTAGGCTAAACCTGCATTCAAGTGGTGTTGGATTTACGGTCTAAAGCACGTGAACATGAACTACTCGCACGGCCGAGTTGTGATGAAAAGTACGACCCGACATCGCCGGCCCCACCCACCTCAATGAGCGGTCCGTCGGATTGGATGATCTTGATGACGACCACCATGGGGATGCAGATCATGGAGGTCAGGGCCAGGGTCCAGCCCACTCCGATGGACCAATCAGGATACTCGTAGACCTTGTTGTACGTCAACGGCTTGTATTTGACCAACGAGAAAATAAAGCAGCCCTGGACAGAGGAAGACATGCGTGGGTGTGAGTTCCCATCAACCATTGCTTTGATATACTTTTGATATACTTGGGATACTTTGATATTGGCATCTGTTGTACGTTTTGTTTTTACAGCTGTTAAATATTAAATTTTACCCATAATATGACAAGTAAAAAGACCAAAACAATTCAGAATGCTAGAATATCCCTTTAACAGACATGTGAAGGGCACTGAGAGATTTTCACAACGCTACTGTAAGTTTCAGGAAGCAGAAGAACAGCTCAAAAAGAAAAAGAGGAAGTAGAGGCCCGGCTCTAATCTCAGTCCGTCATCTGCGGACATTTTGCTGGTGGAAAACAAAAGCAGTTGCTGATGGGTTTATATCCACACTGTACAAGTGAGTTCTTACCATGCACAGAAAAGGAGTGATAATAGTCCAGCTCCATTTCATCCAGGGGTTTGGTCTGTAGCCGATCATGTCCTCAATCGCATCATAGAAATTATCAGCGCCTGCAAGGACGGTAAAATACCTTCTGATTACCTGCTGTTACACAGTAAAAACATCACTCTGCTGTACAATGCACCACCACTGATTGTTTCACAGTCATATATTAACCACTGATCAAAAATGTTATCCGATCTTGGTGATCCTGGGTCATAAAAAGCTCATATAAAAAAAATATGTTTAAGCTTGAATACCCTGAACGGCTGGGGACTTCTAAACTAGTTACTCTACTTCTGAAATCCATTCAAATTGTACTGTTATTTCCACTTGCCATATGTCTCTACTTATTGTATCTTACCTATTTAATCAATGTTTAGACTGAGGGAATAAATGTCTTAGGACCATTTAGTTTAGTACTTTTTAGGGTCTTAGGTGAGTCTTAGGTGAAAAGTAAATTAAAGAAAAACATATGGGTTCACTCACAATGTGCATCTA
This sequence comes from Centroberyx gerrardi, assembly GCF_048128805.1. Lineage (NCBI taxonomy): Eukaryota > Metazoa > Chordata > Actinopteri > Beryciformes > Berycidae > Centroberyx > Centroberyx gerrardi. Next base: position 33,212,755 of record NC_136001.1, read on the forward strand.
AAAGTGGGAGTATTTGTTGTGTTCTTCTATCTTTCTATTTTACTTGATTTGATTCTTTTAATGCAATACATCTTGCTTGTTCTTTTATATGAATTTTATCTTTTTATCTGTCTTTTATCTGCCTTTTATTGATGTAAAGCACTTTGAGCTGCATGTTGTGTATGAAAGGTGCTATACAAATAAAGGTTATTATTATTATTATTATTTTGTAGGTTGTAAGTGTTACTGTATAATACATGCACTTTTTCAAATCTAGACGTGTTAGTAAACATATATTTTAAATACTATCTGCTTAGTGTCTGGGCCCCTATTCTCAAGCTTTAGATAGCTTATCAGGGTGTCCCATTTCACATATCTCCATTATGTCTCATATATGATTGTACTTGTATTTTAACTGATTTGTGAATAAAACTGAACTGAACATATTGCGGTGCCTATCGACTCGCTGCTTTTTAACTGTCTATCCTACAGGCAGCATCTTGTGTTTCCGGCTGGTACTCACCATAAACCCAGGCTACAGCTATACATTCAAAGAATGCCACCCACAGAAGGCACACACCGCTGGCTGCATAGTAATCAAACAGCTGGAAAACATACATGCCACCCTGCAGAGAGAGAGAGAGAGAGAGAGGGAGAGAGAGATAAGTATGAATGTATAATCCACGAAAAGCTCTGTTTTTAATGGATAATATATTTTGCCGATTTGTTTTTCCTCACAAACAAGAGTTACATAAACGCAAAAATACACAGCTACACATACACACATTGATACATGGGAGGGGATAGGATTCATTTTCTGAAATGTTGGTTTATTGATTATTAATTTCTTGTTGAACTGAATTGAGAGAGCGATAGAGAGAGAGAGAGAGAGAGAGAGAGAGAGAGATACAAAGAGAGATACAGAGAGAGAGGGACAGACAGACAGAGAGAGGGAGGGAGAGAGAGAGAAAGACAGACAGACAGACAGAGAGAGAGAGAAAGACAGACAGAAAGACAGACAGAGAGAGAGAGAGAGAGAGAGAGAGAGAGAGAGAGAAAGAGAGAGAGAGAGAGAGAGAGAGGCTTAGAATAGATCACAGTCTTCTTTCAGTGAGATTTCAGGCAATACTTCCATTTTTCATCATACTTTAGACAGTTTTTTTTATCTAAACATTAGGCTGAACTTCCCCTATGGTAGAGGGAGAGAGGGTATTTTAAGACTGAATATTACCATATGTGAACGGCGGATGTGTTTGCACGTGAGCATGCCATTGTGTGTTCATGTATGCATGTGCCTCTGTGTGTGTGTGTGTGTGTGTGTGTGTGTGTGTGTGTGTGTGTGTGCGCGCGCACGTCCAGTGTGAGAACCCTTTAAGATCTCTGGGAATCCTAAACTCGAACCAGGCCACCGCAGCCATAAAAAGGTGTTGTCATGGGAACAACGGAGGAAGAGAGAGGAGGAGACGAGGGGGAGAGAAAAATAGAATGACAGTGAGAAGGACGAATGTTAAAATTAAAGGTGGAGTAGAGGAACAGGGAGGGAACGGTGTGAGAACGGAAAGAGAGGAGGAGGAGGAGGAGGAGGAGGAGGGGAGCGAGTTAGTGATTTGAGAGGAAGGAGAGGAGCAAGAGAATGAGGATGGAGGAAGAAAAGAGTGAGAATGACAGCAGAGAAAAGAGAAACTCAAACTGCATCAACAGAAAATCCAAGCTCCGCCCACACTGTTTGATTGACAGGTGGGAAGTGCAGTGCAGAAACACCACAGTGAGGCTGAGGGACAAGGATGGAGACTGAATGATTTGTGGAGGACGACACGTTTCACTTTTAGGACAATTAGGACAACACAATTTAGGAGATGGAGAGAAGAGGGAGGAAGACGTAGGGAGGAGGAAGGGATGAGAAACAGAGAGAGAGACAGGAGAAAGAAGAAAGGAGGAAGAAGAGGGTAAAAAGGAAAGATACCAGAAAGAGACAGGAGAAAGACAGAGGAGGGAGACGAGCAACATAGGAGCAAGTGAATGAAAGGGATGGGAGGAGGGAGGAGAGGAGAGAATCAGGGGAACGAATAGACAAGAAGAAAAAAAGAGAGGAAGAAGAGGAGTGGGATTTGGCGAAGCTAAGTCAGTCTTTCTATTAATACGAGCGGAGGGAAGGGAAGTTCTCATGACTTGACAGTATAAATAGACCCTTCATTTCCCCAGGGAATGACACTAATAGCTATCTGCAAACTGTCTGAACCGCACGCTGCTGCTGTGTTACACTGGGGGCCAGGGCTCCAAATCAGGCCAGAGGCTCACCATGTACACATACAGTGTAATTATCAGTATGTATTGTGTGTGTATATTGGATATATTATCATGAAAAGCAGTCTGTTGAAGTGCTATCATCTTGTCAAGCAAGGAAAAGAACCATAATTCTTCTATTTTGTGCTTTCAGCTGAAGTTTATCATTCTATTTTTCTAAAATATAGAGAGTGCAATCTGTGAATGTGTTAGTATTTTGTAAATTGAGGACTAAAGCGAGTCTATTATCCTTTAAAAACTACAACATGTGCTCCAAATCTTTTTGAACTCTACCCTTGCTGACCAAAAAAAAATCATCAAACAAAATCATCCATAAAATGTTCCTTCTCTGTGTTTTATGCTCTGTGTATCTATGTTATGTGAGGCCATCTTTATTAATGCTTCTTTCCAGCGCCAAGCAAGACATATACTGCTGTGGATGGAGTAATATATTTTACATGTGCCTGGTGGGTCCCTGCATAACAGGAGCAGTAATATAATTTAATGACTGGACAGTAAAAATGGAGTCTTGTCTTCCCTAATAGCCCCTTGGGTCCGACATGGATCCACTGTTTGTGTTCCTTTTTTTTTGCTTGTGTTCCTTTTTTTTCTCCATATTTAGCTATCAACGATGGGATAAGATCTAGGAAACATACAGCCGTGGTCAAAAATAAACCCTGCTTCATGTTTTCCTCCCACATGTATCCTGTATTAGTACTGTGTGCAGTGGTAGCTGCTGTAGACGCTCCTGTTTGTGCCTTTATCCTGCATTTACCCTACATTACTGCTGCTGACAGTTATTTCTTGAACGTTATACAGTAGTAAATCCATCAGATTCCAACTATTGGGGAATCCCAGCAAGGAACCCTTCAGGGATTTTTTTTTGCTAGTGAGGAACCGAAAGGCTCCCTGTAGATCGCAGAAGAACCCTTGATGCACCCCTAGTTTTAAGAGTTTATTGATGTTGCGTGTTCCTACCGATGATGTGGTCATTATTATCGCCGTTGTCATTTTTACTTCAGTGTTTATGGTGTCGTTACCTTGGTAACCATGGTGAGGCCCAGCAGGTAGCTGATGCAGCAGACGACAGCGATGAAGACCTCCCTGCGGTAACCCTTCCTTAGGAAGGACGGATACAGATCCACCAGCGACGTGATCTGCCCTTCCACCTCCACAAACTGCACAGGGAGAGAGAGACCCAGGCTTCACTAAGTATATTTATGAATACTAATATCACAATATTCTAAATACAATAAAATAAGAACAATAGCAGCAACATCAATCAAACATTAAAAAAAAGAATGGGAGGGGGAGACTGTCGTATCCTTAAATGGTGGTAAATACATGGCAAGTCCACATTAACTGGACACTAGGGTTTGTAAATTATTTAAATAAATTATAAAGGGTTGCCACTTTTCAGAGAACCCATCTGCTGAGCCTCTGAGAGAACATTTAATGTCATGAAAGTTTATGAAAAAATTAAAAAAATCTTTGAGCCATAATGAAACAGAAGATTTCCAAGTCAACAGGATACTACGACCTGCTATAAGAGATGTCAAAGCTACTAATTCTGGCTTCATGTTAGGAGAAAGAGGTTATTTGGGACAACACAAGTTGCTGTTCTCATGCACTTTCTAGCAGCTGAACATGTGCGGACGTTCAGCTTCACCGACCTGACTGTCGAGGCCAAGCAGCAGCAGCATAATGAAGAAGAGGACTGCCCAGAAGGTAGGAAGAGGCATCATGCTCACAGCCTTGGGGTAGGCAATGAACGCCAGGCCTGGACCTATAGGAGGGGGGCGGGTGGGGGGGGTGGAGGGGTGAGAGCAGAGAGAGAGGTGGAGGGGGGAGAGAGACATTAGTATCGTACAGTTGGTTCATCTGATCTGCATCCCTGCGGGAAAAACAAAGGCCCCAACCACTGGAGACGCAGAAGCAGATTTGAATGCATGAACAAACCTGAGCTGCTCTACTAGGAATGGATGTGTGTGTGTGTGTGTGTGTGTGTGTGTGTGTGTGTGTGTGTGTGTGTGTGTGTGTGTGTGTGTGTGATTGTTGTGTGTTTGTACAAAGCTAGATGTTGTCCTCCTCTAGAATTCAGATGCAGTACGTCTAATATACATCATTACTTACTCGTTATTTCCTCACAGCTAGTTGTCTAACACATTACTTACTCATGTCTAACTGTAAACATTTATAAATGCTACTATGGCATACTACTATTTTCATAAACAGGTATGTATATGAAGTGGATCCTAACTAGTGAATGTGTTGTTCTGAGATAAGTTACCGTGAGACAGTTGGACCACGGTGAACATTAAAGCCCTGGGCAAAAATACATTTGGAAATTATTTCAAACATTTAACCTGCTTAAGGTGCGCTTGATTCACTTTGCCAGGCAGCTGAAAAGCCTCAAACATGGGGACAATCAACTGCAAGGTAAGGTAAATCAAGCGCATCTTGGTTTTTCAAATGAATTCAAATATGTCAATATCTATTTTGCTTTCACTCAAGCCATTTTGCATCCCTGATTGAATTAAACATGGTCCGCACTAAGAAGGGATGCAAAATGACCACTGCAAAACAGCAGCAGGTGCAAACCGGGAGTTCAAGTAAAAGCAAAGGATTTTTTCCAAGATCCAATTTGACGTTACTGCTAGATTGTAACCTGTACAACAGAAGTCAAGGAACAAGGAAACAGTCAAAACAGCAAAACAGCATTGCGGCTGATAGCTAGATAGATAGATTCAGTTTATGTTGTGAATTATGACAAGGCATCCAACCAAACACCGCGTTGACTCGGAAAATAAACCTGGGAAAATACAATCTCCCATTCCCTGAGAGGAGAGATGCTAGCAAAAAGTTAAATGCTAACTGGACTCAAACAACAAGTCTAACTCAACTTATTAAACAAAACCCACATGATATGATATTCCAGGTGCACAATTTGATTTTTTGTGACCTGTCTGTACAAAACATAAAATATTACATTGCATACACTTCAGTTTTCATAGCAAATTGTTGACTCATTAGAAGCCATAGCATTGCTACTTACTGTGAAGAACGCACAATACGCTTTCTGAGAATCCACTTAAGAGTAAACTCTCATGCAGAATACATTCATTTATCTGTTGGGTAAATTAGAATCAAGCAGTTGCAGTTAAGGCAGACTAACTTGCGTTTTCTTCCTTAAAGTTTTCTTAACTTGCATCTCCTCTCCGCTCACCTGGCAGGACTTTGACTGACCAGGTGCGTAAAAATGGTCCAAAGCTTGATGACCTAGGTGGAGCATGAACATCTATCCTGCTCTGTTCTTCAGGTCATGACACATGGGCACACCTTTTGAAGATTGGCAAATGCCTCTTTATCAGGCTCAGGAAATAGTAAATAGGACAAAATCAATATGCATGGGAACAAAAGCAGGAAGTGAAGTGCTTTTAGCGACTGTGTCGGCCATCTTCACTACCTCAAAAAGTTGTCCATGTGTCTCTGAGGCTCAGTCTGGCTCCACTCAAGCATTCTTCCGATCTACACTTCTCTTCTGTGATAACCTGAGCAGCTTGGACAGTAGCCTACCTGAAGCTAGTTTAGCTAACTTTACTTCCCTGAATCTGTCTGATCCTGGGGCGTAAGATGAAGCCTGGGTTTCACAAAAGCATGTAATGCTAAGAGCATCTTTGTTCCATTGTAAGCAAAAGGGACATCTAAAGTTTCTGTCCCATTTGATTTCAGACCAGATGCACTGTGACTGCATCTACACAGGGCTATGAGCTTCATTTATATACAGGCAGAAATATTTCCCAGAAAGAGGATAATCTAATTTTCCAAACTCCACCTACAGGTAGCTCTGGAAAATCAGCTTTCAGTTGTCAGTTGGTGTTTTAACACCTTTGTTTGAATGTAACTCGGAGCCCAATATAGAAACAGTCTGGATTCATCTTTCATCTGCCGTGGGATTTGAATAACAGGCATAAATGAAATCCTTTTGGGAAACCAGGCATGACATCAACCTGAACTTGTTCTGACTGGGTCTCCTCACAAAGAACAACATTGATTCTGCTGCCTCACAGAATGACTGTACACTGTAGCAAAGAGCCAATGATATACATTAAATCACATTATAAAATACAGTAAATCAATTTGGAGTGCCACATTAAGGCACTCTCATGAGCATGAAGGATTTTGTCAAAACACATCAGCCTGATGTGGCCATCAATAAAAAAAATATAAAACTGAGGTTAAGTCTTGCCTTGCTTTTTCAACATTTTTGGGAGTGCCACCATTCCCATGTTTTCCATGGAGTTTTGTGATTTAGTTACAGTTTCTTGGCTGTGTACCCTGCCAGATAACAAAGGGGTACACCTGCCAAATAGTCTTCACCAATATAATATACATCTCTGAGGTGACAAGAAACAAAATGCTCCAATTATATCATAACTAATATGTGCCAGAACTGAGAAAAAAATCTCTTCTAGAGACGACCAATGACCCAAAACAAAACATGTGCATCACCTGGAACTGTGTTTAATATACAGTTTCAATATGTCACTGCTGTACAAATAGATAGGAACCACAACAACGGTGGAGGTCTACACGAGTAGATAAGACCTCATGTTGACACAACTCAGGACCGAAGCACTGACAGCTTTTACATCATGCACCTTGTGTTTGTTTTTGAGCTGGCACAAGATGTCCTGCTCAACTGATGTATAGCTCCACAAGTTCAGCTAAACTCTTACATAACTAGCTCTGGCTGTAAATTCTGGCTTGACTTTCCAACTCTCGATCTCTCTAATCCTTGTTCTTCAAAGAAAAAAATCATTTTCTCCAACGTCTCTTGCTGTGCAATCTCTTAATCTTGATCAATCCATCCTGCCTTGCTCGTAAAATGCGCTAGCAAACTGAGCAAATGCGTTCTCTCTGAATGGTCTCACTTCATATTCTACTTTTGTCAAGGAGTGTTTGATTGCGGAAACTTCCATATTTCGATGCCATCTTTTTATGAATTAATCAGGGAATCCGTTTAGTTGCAAATCAGAATTCAATTCCAAAATCAATTGGCCAATTGTCTTTTGGATTTCGTTGCTTTACTCATTCCATACAATTATTGCTCATTCAAACTCTTGCTGTTTTTCTTTGCAGTTACTGTTGTTTAATTTGTTAACCAGGAAGCAGCGCCCACCATCGCTGCCGCCTTTTCAGAACCCTCGTACCTGACTCTGCCACATCGGCAATGTCCACCCCTTGCTCTTGTGCCATGAAGCCCAGGACGGAAAATATTGCGAAGCCAGACACAAAACTGGTACCACTGTTGAGGGCTCCCAGCAGCATACAGTCCCTATGTCACACATACGTCATGAGGAGGATTTGTTAATGAACACACAAGGATCCCGTCATCCCCCTCCCCGTTACAACCCACCCCGCTCTCCCCTACCGCTAACCCCCTCCCCGAAAACTGACGCCTCACCTGTAGCAGTTGTATTTGTACTTGTTGTAGCTCCCCAAGGACGTCATGGCGCCCAGGCAGATGGCGTAGGAGAAGAAGATCTGGGTGCCGGCATCGATCCACACCTGCCGAGTAGGGGGAGAGAGCGGGGACAAAGAGGCTGAGGCCTACTGGTGAGGGGAAGCACGGGGAAATGTGCAACACATAGGGGAGGATGGGGTCGTGTGTGACAGAGAGATAAACTAGGGAAGTCAGGGTTTGTGTAACAAAGACAAACTAGGGGAGAATAGGGTTTGTGTACCAAACAAATAAACTAGGGGAGAATGGGGTTTGTCTAGCAGAGATAAACTAGGGGAGAATGGGGTTTGTGTACCAAACAAACTAGGGGAAGACGGGGTCTGTATAACACAGAGAGGACTTCCTGTAGGGGTGTTGGGGTAACTTGAGAGGGTGAAACCACCAACTGGACTGTCATACGGTCTTATGATATTATATGCCCAATGTTATATTGTCAGAATCCCTTGCTGCACTGCTGCATATTAGGAGAACACGGGAGTATATGAAGAGTTTATTTACAAAATGCATGTATCTAATTTGGGGAAAAAGATTATCTAAGTTCATTAATCAATATCTCTAAAATATAGAAGACCCAGTGCAATCATTTTGTCATGACTAAATGGCTCATTTGTTTTAATTTTATGCTACCAATAAATTGTTGGAGTAGGTGTCACCGTCTTCAAAATGGTGGAGATCTAATTGTGAAACAAACTCTTCATATGCAGCCAGATGACAGACTTTCCCAGGCAGTACCAGGGTCACCTACCTCAGGGTCCTTGAGGCGTGCCAAGTCGGGGTACAGGTAGAACTTGATTCCCTCAGAGGCGCCCGGCAGCGTCACGCCACGAACCAACAGAACGATGAGCATGATGAAGGGGAACGTGGCTGTGATGTAAACCACCTGAGGGGGGGGGAAACAGAGAGAGAGGAGAACTGTCAGAGATCAACATTCAGGTTTAATTTGCAGTAACTAGCATGTATACAGTATGCAAGCCTACATGTACGTTCAATGTCAGGGGAAAGTAAGTGTGAGGCGAGGAATCTATAAAAATAACAAAAGTCAGATATATCGAGAGCGTTAATTGGAGACAAACTTTAAATTCTGTAGCATAATTTGTATTGTAGCGGATGGAAAGTCCATATCTTAGTTTTTGAAGCCTGAGTTTCAATTACGTTCTAGTTTGGCAATAACACCGACATTAAGTTGTTATTTGCTTTGCTAGCTATTGTTTCAGGTGTTTTCAAAGAGAATTTTGTTTGATAAATGTGTCAACTCGTAAAGACCCCATGCATGAAATGGCATCTTTACTCACTAGAGCTAATTCTGTCGAGTAGCTGCAGGCTTTAGAGTCTTCGATGCATCTGACTTTTCCTTCTTTATATCCCTTGGTTTGAGGTAAGAATATAGAAAGGGGAGGAGCTGGTAAACCAGAATTTACTGTTGAGACTTCTGGAAGAGTTGTGGGTCTCATAACCCCCGTCTCACTCTCTCTGTCTCTGTTTATCTCTGTCTCACTCTCTTTCTTTCTCAGGTTGAGGTGCTTGACTAGTGTTCAACAGTCTCCCAGACAGACCCATGTAAAGACCCACAGAAAGAGTTCTGTTGTTGATTTAGTATTGAATTGTTTATTGGCCTACACTGTCCATAACAGTGGTGAGAGTGAATCCTATGATTACAACAGTCATTCTTGTACCATCTCTAGTATACTAGAGGACTGGATAATTTTCTAGTGAATTATAGTGAAATTAAACTGAACCTTATTTTCCTATAGGGACCTTTGTATCTCTTCCAAAGATGCCTGGGGATCCCCAGACCCCAGTTTGAGAAACTCTAGTTTAGGGTAATGTGCCATATTCGTAGAAAATGCTTGCAATATTATGGGAACACTAAAGATAGAATGACCTGAGGAGCAAATTGTGAGATTTGTGTAGCTGTGAAGTACACAACCTGTGGACAGAGAGACTCATGGAAAATGTTCACATCCAATTAAGCTGAAAATTGAATGATCCCACGGGGAAACTGGGTAATTATGTGGTGTAAAATAAATATAATGCCTCGTAGCGTAAAGCGAGAACAAAATGTTTTGCATGCATAGCTCCCATGGGTCCTGAGTGTGGATCTAGGCTGTTTGACAGGATTTTACTCACACGCACTCACACACACATTCGGTACACACACACATAAACAGTCAGAGGTCAGTAGTCAATATCAGCATTTGGAGAGCAGCGACCACACTTGGCCTTGTAGGAGCGACTTTATTCCCAGAGTTACAGCCTGGAGCAGCCAGAAAGCATAAATCAAGCCAAAGCAATCGATGAACAGAGTTCAGGCTATAAAAAGAGGCGTCTGGGATTGATTGAGCCGCCTGTGGTCTCGGGGAGCTGTTGTTGCCGTTGTTGTTGTTGTTGTCGGACACGGTCTGGCTGCTGAGCCCAGACACTGGGCTTTTATGGCCGTAGCTACTGTGGAAGTCCCCCTCATGCATTTACCCCTCATCCGTCCTGCATTACGTTCCCCTTCATGCATTCATCCTGTATTTGTCATTCATTAGTAAAGCAGATATTTGTTTCTTGAATGCTATACAGCCAAACCAAGAGAGTATACTGTAACACAAAACTCTAATGTTTCTTAAACCCATAACTTCCTTGTAGATTTTGACAGGTGGAAATAGATCTAAACTTTTCTCTAACAGTTCCTGTCTGGGCTGGAGCCAAAGTGCAGCAGCAGCTCAGCAGACCTGCAGTAAAAAGTGAGCTGTATACAGATGTATATTGATTGTTACTGCAGTTGGGATTTACAACACCGTCAAACCAAAGAACAGAAAGAAGTTGAGGCTTTATAACGTTCCAGATGTTTCTATTCATCCAGCATACATAAAACATGAACAGTGCAGATGTTGAGGATTTTGTTTTCATTCACTCATGATTTAAAGTTTTAGTTTTGCGCGCCCCTACACTCTTGAAAAACAAGTTCAACCCATCCATGAGTCTATTGTTTAACTTCTTTGGCTCCGCCCACTGAGGTTTAACTCAACCAATCAGATTATTTCTGCCTCCAGAGCAGCTCTGCCTCTGAGAAATGTTTGTAGAACTAAAACTCCAATCCAATGCTATAGCTGCAACAACCATAATATACTGTATAATAATGTTTATTTTTTTTGTCTGGCTGGCTTTTTGCTTGTTTGGAGACATACAACTGCAGATGACAGAAATCTAAACTCAAGAAAGGAATATTTTCTGTTATTTCTGCTTTATTAAACTGTGTTGTTTGGCAAGAAAATGACTAGAAGAATGTGTGTGTAGGTCTGTGAGCGACGGATAAATAAATGTGCGACTCAGACCCGCAACGCTGCAACCAAACATCTCGTGCCGCTGAGAAAGCCCCAGATTTTCACGGCACTCAGTGTGAACATAGCCTGCTATTCTTCCCCCGGTCGGAGCTCAGCGGAAACATCATATGAGGATCACACTGCAGGAGGGAGACGCTTGATTCTCTCACGCAGCATGAAAACAGTCTGATGCGGGATGCTTCTGTCACGGTCTGAAGCTCTCATTATGATTGTGGCTATGATTAAAGCGGACAAATCAATTCTTGAACATTACACTAATACACTAATACACACACAAACAGAGACACACACGTATTTACCTTGCCGGTGGACTTGACTCCCTTCCAGATGCAGAAGAAGCAGATGACCCAGACGGCCAGCAGACACAGAGCCAGGTCCCATTTAATAGGACCGATATCCTCGATACCGCTAGAGATACCCAGCACATTATGTCTGCAACGGGAAGGACAGAGGCTGTTAGTGTGTGTGTGTGTGTGTGTGTGTGTGTGTGTGTGTGTGTGTGTGTGTAAGTAAGGGACCAAACTTGTGACATTTAAGTACTACCTGTGTGCTTTTGAGGATTGAACAGGTTGTGGATAAATCAATAACAGTCACCCGCCACACTTTTTGAGACGATTAATTGTAACATTTGAAAGCCTCAGTTCTGTGCAATCTTTGATCTTTGTCCCTGCTGGCCACCGTACACGCTCTCTGACCGTGAGCCAATCAAATCAAAGCAAAACAATGGCTCTGTATCCAACAGGCTGAACTTCTAATTTTAAACCTAAGCTTAACCAAAATTGTTTTACTTGCCTTAACTTGCCTTTCACCTGACAAACAGGTGAAAATGTTGTGTCCAATTCATTTCTATCGTCATACTCTACCAGTCAAAAGTCTGGACCCACCTGACTGAATGTTCTGTGTTTCTCATTCTCCTAAAAGCCATTTTGATCTAAAGGCTTCTGCTTGAATGCTCGAAATTAGTTTCTTAGACAAATATAAATACCGTATTTCCTCTAATATTGGCCCGGGCCTTTATTTACCTCAACTGCAGAGGGTACCAGGCCTTTATTGGAAGCAGGCTTATATTAGAGACAGGCCTTTATTTCTAATTCCCTCTGTTTGATAAGTATATTTGCTCATATTTTAGTACGAAGCCTCCTTGTTTTCTGATCTGCTTCTGTTGGGGTTCGTTAGGTAGACGTTTTTTTGTTACTGCAATGCATTACGATAATTACGGTAATCGGCGACGGCACGCTCCAGAGACTTCCGCCGGCCGAGCCATCTTGTGGCACTTGTACGTTACTACAAACTACAGTTACATTATATAACAGGCAGCAGGAGGTTACCGGTATCCACCGTTGTTTTTTCCTTTGTTTTTTTTCCCGGCCTGTATTTGAGGCCGGCCTTTATTTGTTCGTGTCGACCACGGCCCCGGCCATTATCGGAGACCTGGCTTTTAATTGACTACCGGCCACTATTAGAGGAAATACGGTAGTGAAGTTGATCCTATGTATGAATTTTTTTCCAAAGCCTTTGCCTTTCCATCAAGGCAAAGGGCGGCTACTTTAAAGAATTGAAATATAAGATCGTTTTGATTTGTTTAACACTGTTTTGGTCACTGCATAATTCCATTTGTGTTATTTCATAGTCTTTACTATCATTCTAATTTCTGTGGAAAATAGTAAAAATAAAGAAAAATGTGGTGTGTCCAAACTTTTGACTGGTAGTGTTTAAGCCTTTCATGGTGGAAGGATGTAATCTTCACATTACATTTCAGAGTTCGTGCTCATTTGGAATTAGCTGGAATTAATTGTACCTTGTCTACCGGTACAATCTTACCCTCTGTGTTTATGCATGCATGTATATAATATATGTATTTCTGTACGACTCACTCCCAGAACTCGGTGACGGGGGAGGTGAAGTTGGTGACGTTGGCGGCCAGCCACAGGGTTTTGTTCTTGCGGACGGTGTCCTCCACGCAGCGAGCGGTGTTCCAGGGCTGGTTGCACTTGGCCCAGGGCAGCTCCGGCTGGAAACACTGACACACACACACACACAGAGACACAGTTATCCTATGTTCAGACCGGAGGGATGTTTCACCTCGCTTTACTCGCACGAGTTTCATCACTTGACTTGGAAAATAAGCGGCGAAATTGGCGTGATGTCATGCAAGCAGGTTTGATGACACAAGCAGAAAGCGGCAGGACAGAGCAGCCACTCGGATTACTGGTCCTGGATGACATCTTTCTTTTAATTGCTTGAGACTTGACTTGATGCATGAAGAGAAGACTTGAGACTCGACTTGACTTGGGTTCTGGTGACTTGGGACTTGACTCTGACTTGTACTTTGATGACTTGAAAAGGTTTCTAAAGTCTTGACTTGAGATCTTGTGTTTGTGTAAATGACTCAGATTGAAAGTGATGAGATTTGTTCCAGCAGACGACTGAAATTAATCAATTAAATTCTGTTTTCTGAATTTGTATGGAATGATTGAATTTATTGAAGTTGAAACTCATGATGCTCTTACCAAGTTGTTATTAAAACCATATTGCATTGAAAAGTCCTAGATATTTAGTTTTCTAAAGTTTGTGTTGATAATTTAAACACATCATAACGCTAAAGTTTTTTTTTTTCATCCTTTTTTTTTTCTTTACTGTAACCGATTATGATTTGTTTGATTTGATCCCACAGAGATCATTAAAGTTTAATGTGAACTTAATTTATATTCACCACACACACACACACACAAGACCATGGTAGTATCGATCTGCATTCTACTGTACGCAGGATGTAGGACACTGGGGAGAAAAACTTTGACCCAATACACACATCCACCCACCCACCCACCCACCCACACACCCACCCACACACACACCCACACACCTCATTTGAGTGAGGTGGGAAGATAAACTGTTATATTATTGATTTGTATCCTACAAACTTTGACCTGATACACACTTACACACACACACACACACACACACACACACACACACACACACACACACACACACACACACACACACACACACACACACACACACACACACACACCCCAACTCCCTCGTTCAAGTGAGTGAGGCAGGTCATGATGGTATTGATCTGTATACTGTATGTTGGATTTGAGACACTGGAGAGACAAACTTTGACCTGATACTCTGCTGAACTAAACTATCTGCCTTCACAGAGAACTGTACACTGGATTTATATATTGAGTTGAGTCAGTCAGCCATTCATTCAATGATTCATTTGTTCTTTCATTCATTATTACGTCTGCCAACAAAACTGAGGGAGGTTATGTTTACATCCCTGTCGTTCTGTCTGTCTGTCAGCAAGATTTTTCAAAAAGTTACAAACAGAATTGGCTGAAACTTGGTGGACAGATCGCTCTTGACCCAAAGATCAGCTGATTAGATTTTGATGGTGATCCGGATCTGGGATTTCCACCATTAGGCGATTATTGTTTTTTAGTCAGAACTATTATGCTGCGTTCATGTGCTGCCGGGAAAATCTGACTAAAATTAGAATTACACTTTACTTTCTATTCATTTGGCTGATGCGGTAATACAGAGCGTTTTACAGTAAGTAAAACAGTAGAATAAGCGTCAATTCCCAAATCAGCAACAATACAAGCAGCCAATAGTAGGAAGGTCAAAGGTCACAGGTCACACTGCCCTGATAATGTTCCTGTGATCCCAGAATGATCATGTGAGAAAGAAGAAACGAGCTTCCCAAAGTGTCCCAAACGTACCTGGAACAGGTAGTACAGGCCCCAGGCCAGGATGACGATGTAGTAGATATTCAGCAGGGACACGATCACTATGGAGGCATAACCAATACCTGGAGAGAGAGAGAGAGGGGGGTTATTTTTGATTAGATACAAAAATAACCCAATACAGTCTCACAGAAATTAGTGAAATGGGCATGTTGTCGGCACAAATTACGTGAAGATTACGTTTCTCCACCAGGAAAGGACCATGTGACAACAGCATGAATTGGACTCGCCATTTTCACCTGGTCATCACATTACAAGGTTAAGGTAAAGGTTAAGGTAAAGGTTAAGGTTAAGGTAAAGGTAAAGGTTAAGGTAAAGGGTTGAGGTTATGGTTATGGTTAGGCAACTAAAGCAATTTGGTTAAGATTTTGGTCATGGTTAAATTAGAAAATCTTTCACTGAAAATGTAAACTTCTGTTCCAGCAGAAAACATGTTGACATGAGTTAACTATAGATAGATAGATAGATAGATAGATTCTTATTATAATGTCATGCTTGTGTCCTCTGCTCATATTAGATGTGTTTAGGCGAGTGATGTTTTGACTTCCATTGCGTCGATACTGGCCTCGAGACAGAGCTGTCGGTAAACAGAGATACAAGGGTGTGTTTGTGTGTGTGTGTGTGTGTGTGTGTGTGTGTGGGTGTTCTTGTATTCCTGTACTTGTATGGGCCAAATGTCCTCACAAGGACAGAAACATGAGAAAATCCTCCAAAGTGAGGACAGTTTGACACTCCTCACTTCTTTAAAGTGTTAGTTCAGGGTTAGGACTTGGATTTAGGGTTAAAATGAGAATTAGGATTAGGTTCAGGTTCAGGTTCAGGTTTGGGATTAAGGAATGACTGCAGCAAATGAAGGTCCTCACAAGTATAGTAATACAAACGTGTGTGTATCTGTCAATCACTCAGCAGACACAGCCAACAGAAGCCACTCATCCAAATTAATGTTCTTCAACGTCATTGGCCATCTGTGTGTGTGTGTGTGTGTGTGTGCGTGCGTGTGTGTGTTGGAAGTGGTTTGTGTGTCAACCGTCCGCATGGATATGAGTGAAAGTTGCTCAGCCTCATTCGCCATCTGTGTGTTTGTGTGAGTGTGTGAATGTGTGTGTGTGTGTGTGTGTGTATGTATGTCAACGTGTTTCACCCAACCGTTTCACCCTCCTATCATCCCCTTTTATTCACTCAGCTAATTAACAGCTGGAAAGCGTCTACCCCTCTACACACACACACACACACACACCTCTCCAGGTCACACAAAACACATACATCAATGCGCACGTACACACACACACACACACACACACACTTGCTCAGATCATACGGAACAGTGCTGATCAAACAAACAGATGCGTCCTCCTCCATGATGTCATTTCCGGTGCTGATCCGGTGACCTCGGCTGACCTCGCCCGCTCTGTTTACATTTACATTTACATTTTAGCCGTTTACACACAAAGCCACTGGGAAAGACACACAGTTTTTACTGCATGCTCACTTCAACAGGAATGAATTTAGAAGGAACGGTCTGTAACTGGATGGGTGAGAGACAGTAGAGTTTTGTGTTACAGTATATTGATTTGTCTCTACTGTATAACATTCAAAAAAGAATTGTCTGCAGTGTTGTTTAGGGTAAGACTGATTTATTTGTTTATTGCAGAAATTGATCGATACTACACTGGTTGTTTATGCGAAACCCTTAATCTGAATTGATTCTAATGCAACATTCTGATCAGATTCCACACAAGTACGCTTGAACATGTTGTAGTATTATTCTTTGTCTGATTATCCTGAGTTTCAGTGGAGAGTGTTAGTGTCCCATGATGGTCTAAATGCTGTTTCAGAGGCTTTACTGACTGCTTACAATTTTTTTGGCCATGAAACCATGACATGAAATGAGACTTGATTCCACATCCTAAGGGGATGTTTACAGGGTCATGAAATCAATTTCACTTAAACTTTAAGTGATAGGAATGATGTTTTGGGGTGTAACAGCAATTTGATAAATTGTTCAGCTTCGGCGGACGTTTGTGTTCTGCGAGTGCCTTCTAGTTTTTAATCATAACAATCACTAACAACTTTTTATCATTAAAAGGTCAGTCTTTTTACATTGGATAATTCTAGCGGCCTACTATTACTCAACATAGTGTATGCTAAAGTGTTAGCATGGAGCTACTATCACTCAACAAAGTGTATGCTAAAGTGTTAGCATGGAGCCTTTAACTCAACATAATGTATGCTAAAGTGTTAGCTTGGAGCCTACTATCACTCAACATACTGTATGCTAAAGTGTTAGCATGGAGCTACTATCACTCAACATAGTGTATGCTAAAGTGTTAGCATGGAGCCTACTATCACTCAACATAGTGTATGCTAAAGTGTTAGCATGGAGCCTTTAACTCAACATAATGTATGCTAAAGTGTTAGCTTGGAGCCTACTATCACTCAACATAGTGTATGCTAAAGTGTTAGCATGGAGCCTGCTATCACTCAACATAGTGTATGCTAAAGTGTTAGCATGCAGCCTTTAACTCAACATAGTGTATGCTAAAGTGTTAGCATGCAGCCTTTAACTCAACATAGTGTATGCTAAAGTGTTAGCATGGAGCTGCTATCACTCAACATAGTGTATGCCTATGCTAAAGTGTTAGCATGGAGCTACTATCACAACATAGTGTATTCTTCAGTGTTAGCATGGAGCTACTATCACTCAACATAGTGTATGCTAAAGTGTTAGCATGGAGCTGCTATCACTCAACATAGTGTATGCCTATGCTAAAGTGTTAGCATGGAGCTACTATCACAACATAGTGTATTCCTCAGTGTTAGCATGGAGCTGCTATCACTCAACATAGTGTATTGGAGCCAATGATCTACCGGGGACACATGGATGATTGCAGTGTCTATTTTCTCATCACTTAACAGGTAAATTGATCAAAGGACCAATCTCCCTGAATCTTGGATTGCACTTTACACTGTGAGCTGATGAGAACGTTGCCACCCACTCACTCACTCACTCACACACTCACTCACCCACTCACTCACACACACTCACACACACCTCCCACCCTCTTCATGTACTCCATCATGATTGTCTCCTATAGGCTCAGTTAACTACATAATGACTCAGTAATCCCCCAGATGAGCTTTAATCCCATTTAAGTTAGTGGATCAGGGAAATCACATGTCTCCCTCCTCTTCCTCTCATCCCTCTTCTTCTCCCTCCCTTCCCCCTTGTCCTTTCATCTCCCTCCTTTCTTTTGTCTCTCTCATTTTCTTTGTTCCATTTTCTCCCTTCCTTTCCTCTCCTTCTTATCTCCATCCCTCCTTTTACTTCCTCCTTGGTCTCTCTCATCTCTCCCTCATCTTCTCCTATTCTCTCCCTCTTTCCTCTACTTCCTCTCTTTTCTTTCTTCCTTTGTTACCTCTTTTGTTGTTCCCACACTCCCTCCTTGTTTCCTCCTCCCTTCACTCCCTCTCTCTCTATCCTTTTCCTCTCATCTTCCTCTATTCTCTCCCTCTCTTCCTTTCTTTATCCCTCAATCATCCCTCCATCCCTCCCCTCCTCAGATCTCGTCGCTCGGCCTCTTTTCTTTCTCTCTCTCTCTCTCTCTGATGTGTTGCCGTGCCGTTGCCATAGCAACATGTAATTCGGCACACTCTGTACCACCGGCAGGGCTTCGTCTCAGGGGTGTGTGTGTGTGTGAGAGAGAGAAAGAGAGAGAGAGAGAGAGAGAGAGGGTGTATGTGTGTGTGTGTGTAAGTGAGAATAATGAAAGAAATAATTGAATATGCTTTGAATGTATAAACTGTGTTGCATTTTAAAAATTAGCATTTTGCATACTGCTTCGGCAAAACTGTTTCTGCTAAACAGTCATGCCAATAAAGTTATTAAATTGAATTTAGAGAGGGAGAAGAAAAAGAGAGGATGAGAAAATTTGAGAGAGAGAGAGAGAAAGAGAGAGAGAGAGAGAGAGAGAGAGAGAGAGAGAGAAAGAGAGAGAGGAGGCATTATGTCTGTCTGCTGCTAATCCTCAATATGAATATTAAGGTGTTGGAGGCGAGAAGAGAAAAATCCCACTCAGAACAGATGCAGACACACCGATGAATACATTAGTCTTGTTCTGCTGGCAGCTAACAGGAGGAGAGGGGGAGGTGAGAGGAGGAGAGGAGAGGAGAGGAGAGGAGACGAGGAGAGGAGAGGAGAAGAGGAGAGGAGGAGAGGAGAGGAGAGGAGAGGAGAGGAGAGGAGACGAGGAGAGGAGACAAGGAGAGGAGAGGAGGAGAGGAGAGGAGAGGAGAGGAGACGAGGAGAGGAGAGGAGACGAGGAGAGGAGGAGAGGAGAGGAGAGGAGAGGAGAAATGAAGAGAGAGGAGAAGTGGGGGAACACAGGTTGAAAAAAAAGGGAGGGAGAGGCGAAAAGAAAGAGGAGGAAAGAGGAAGAGAGTGTAAGAGAGGAGAGGAGGGGAGCGAAAGGTAAAGGAAGCAAGAGGAGGAAAGAATCAGCGTCGGGAGAATAGATGAGGAGAAGAGGGACGGAAAAAGGAGAGAAGGAGAGGATAGAAGAGGAGAGGAGATGAGATTAAAGGAGAGGATAGTAGATTAAAGGAGAGAAGAGTAAAAGAGAAGAAAGGAGAGGAGGAAAGAATCGCCTGCATGAGACGATAACAGATAATGAGGAGAGAAAAGCAAGGAAAGGAAAGGAAAGGAAAGGAAAGGAAAGGAAAAGAAAGGAAAGGAGGAGACTAGATCAGACAGGCCTCAGTGTGTTGGTGTACCAGTGCAGGCCTGGTTGCCTGGTTGCCTGGTTGCCTGGTAACCGGTGGCAGAATAAGGTCTCAGAGAGTCTAGTCTGACTCAGCCAGCGTTTCACTGGGAATCACACCTCCAACACATCAGCACACCAGTTGTGTGTGTGTGTGTGTGTGTGTGTGTGTGTGTGTGTGTGTGTGTGTGTGAGAGAGAGAGAGAGAGAGAGAGAGCTTGGCTACGACACAGTCTCACAAAATGCCATGTACACACACTCTGAAGAGCAGATCGTGTGTTGTGGACAGGAATAATGTGAAGATTACGTTATGTCTCCACTCTCTTTTCAATCCAATAATCACGGTATCAGATCACAGGACTTGTTCCTTTTAAATGCTCATAAATATTAGAAATATGCATAATTTCTTAACTTGATAAGACTGGCTTCTGCTACAATACACCTTACAAATGGAACAGACTGCAAAGCTCTTTTGAAATTACAATTTATTGTCCCCGTTATTTTAAAGCAATTATTATTATTATTTTTTTAAGTTTTTTTGCCCTCAGGTCTCTCTTGAAAACGAGAACTCACTCACAATGACATTACCTGATTAAAAAAAGGATAAATTCAAAAATTCATAAGACAGGTGATTGATGCTTGGGTTAGGTGAGGGTGTGGGGGGGGGGGGGGGGTACATACCGGTAAAGATGGGGCAGAGCTTCTCCCAGCAGGTGATGCCGCCCTCGGAGGTAAACTGACCCAGGGCGACTTCCAGGAAGAAGACCGGCAGACCACCGCCAAACAGGAAGATGAAGTAGGGGATGAGGAACGCACCTGGAGGGAGGGATGGAGGGACAGGAGGAGGGTTTGATGGAGAGAGGAAGAGATTGAGGAATGAGGGAGGAAAAGACGGAGCGAGGGGATGAGAGATGTGGAAGTGGAAAGAAAGGTGATGAAGGAGGTAGGGAGAGATGGAGGGATAGAAGGAGAGAAAAGGATGATTAGCAACGGTCTGAAGCTTACTAAAGTGTAAATCAGGTTCTAGTCAGTGTTTTTAAAGCTACAATCAGGAATTTATTTGACTAAATACATTGTGTGTACATTGATGTTTGATCTTGTTGAGTTTCACTTTCCAGGAAGCTCAATGTCTCAAAAATGTTATAATAAAACTTTATAATACTCTGAAATATGATTCAGCATCGGAAACAAATGTTCAGCATTGAAGGCAGAACATAAAACCATCCAATTTCTCTTTATAGGATTATTATGACTAGAGGGTTGCAAATGGCCAAAATTCTCCAATGGAGCTGTGGTTGTATGAATGTGTGTGTGGATCTGTATGAATGTGAAGCACAGCTCTGCTTAAAAGAACATACATGCTAAGCAAACCCTCCCCATGCAAATAAATCAAACACAATATGAGTGTTTTAAAGGCTTACCTCCACCATTCTTATAGCAGAGGTATGGGAAACGCCAGACGTTCCCTAAACCGACGAAGCCGCCAGCCACAGACAGAACAAAGTCCAGCTTGCTGGCCCACTTCTCCCTCTGGGGGTGTTTGCCCTCCGCCTCGTCTTCAGGCCGGGTGCCGGGGCTCTTACCGGGAGACGGCTTCAGAGTGTCCTTATGGAAATCCTTCAGGCACTGAAGTTTCTCTTTTTGAGCCATGCTGTAGAGGAAAGACAGAGACAATATCTGTTGAGAGGTGGTTTTAAATCAAGGTATTACATGTAACGTTTTGTGTTTCACAAAATCAAGACCACATTTCCCATAAACCCCGTCGCTTCCCGTCACAAAGAGGATGTTGCTACTTAGCCCTTCCTCCTCTCTGAAGAGGAAGAAGTTGAAGAGTTGGTAGCCAGTATGCATTCAGATCAGGGAAGATAACGTCAAGTTCAAACTAGTGAAACTGAAAAAAATTGTGGATTACTAGATTCTGAATGATCAACTTTAGTCTTTTTTTCCAAAGTGGATATAGAGCTATTTTGGAAATTAACTCTTCAGGTTTTCCTGAACTCTTGCTGACCCTCTTGTGGAAACATTTGCCTGCTGCAGCCTCCAGCTGTCTGATAGGTCTGAGTTGAACTGATTATTCAGAATATGATGATTTCTCTGCTCTGATCCATTCCCACTGAGCTTATTAAAGCAAACTGCCCTGGGTCACACTTTCCAGAAAACGGTAATGGTGCAGAATGCAGAGATATTTAACTGCGATGGAGCTGCGCTGGCATTGAAATGTGTGTTATTTGTGCTTAATAAAAGGTAGAAAGTCATCTGCAAGCTGCAGTGATCTTCTCCTGAATGCTCAAATTATTTTTGCTCCATGGTAAGCACATAAGTAAAGACCGTTCTGGTGCTAAAATGCAATTTTTTGTGTCTTTTTGACAGGGAAGTTTCCACATATTAAACCTAGAGAATCTTCTGAAGCCTGAGAATTGCAGAGGATTTTTAGAGTGCTTAAATTACGAGGTTTTCACATGACAACAGCAATTTGTTATTTTGTGTAAACTCAACAGGACATTTAGTGTTATTGCCCTTTTAAAATTAGTATTTCTTTACATTTTAGTCATTTAGCTGACACCCTTATCCAGGGCAATTTACAATGAATGCAAGAGTAGAATGAGCTTCGATTCCTAGATCAACCTACATTATAAGGAGAGAAAAAAACAGTAAGGAATCCAAGGGACAGACCCATGGTGTCCTGGTTATATTCCTGTGACCATAGATGACCAGGTAAGAGAGAAGTGCAATGAAAATAAATACAATAGAACTAAAGAGAGAGATAGAAGGGTTTCTGGAGTAATTGTGTTAGTAGAGGGGAAGGTAGATGTTTCAGTGGGGAGAAAGTGATGTGAGATACATTTTGAAGAGATGAGTTTATGAAGGAAGACGTAATTCTGCTGTTCATCTCCTATCTCTTGATATCTCTTGAGTCCTGGTCCTGTTAGCATGACAGACTAACATCACTCCTAATTCCTACGCGTGCGTCTGAATCAGCCAAAAGGGCTTGTATTTCTGCCAGCGGGTTAAGTTTAACCAACTTCTTCAACTCTATTACACATGCGGTTCAAATTCTTGCTCGACTGCGGCTTCAAAGCATGTTGTTTTCACGTTTTACAACCCGCTCTTTAAGCTGTCCATTACCAAGTAGCCTGGAGGGCTTTGGGTTCAGGCTGAGCCTTGTGGCTTGGCTCCCCCGAGGCTCTTATTTTCATGCCAATGAGGTTTGAGTGTGCAATGCAGTAACACGCAGAGGGATAAACTGGCTTCCCTCAATCATGTAAACTGTTTTCGCACGCCGTCGCAACATCATTACTTAGACCACAAAAAACACTCTGCTCCTCCTCCGCCTCCCTCTCTGTCTCTCTTCAACTCGATCCAATCAACAAAGCCAATTTAATTGAGTTGGCTTCATTGGTAAAACGTATTGCCAAAACAAGTTAATACAGTTTCTAATGATATGCAGTTGAAACCTGTCTCAGTGTTATTTGATTATGTCAACATCCTTACGGCCAACACAGAATAACCTATGAAACCACTGAGGTAACTGTTTATCTTACAATAAGCTCTTCTAATTACAAGCCAACCAGGACTTGTAAACAAAAGTCGCATGACTCACAAGTAGCTTGTTTATTGGACAGAGTTTTGAATCAGACTTGACCTGTCAAATTTGACTCCAGTCCCTGCAACTTTAGATCAGCACGATGGACTTGTCTACACTCTTCTTCTGTGGTGTTCATACCAGTTAAGAACACATGAAGAAATAGCTGAATATGAGCATCAGTCCAGACTTAATTTTGTTGTGCTAGGCTTTCCAAGCATGAGGAACCTGCATCTGTCTCCTTCTACCCATAATCCCTTGTGTTTTGGGGTCCTTTACTGTAGTTGGTTAGATTACTCCTAATGAACCACACAGTTAACACCACAGTTATCTTGTTAGAGAACTGAGACATTTTCAGGAGGCTTGGTGCCGTTATTTGGTGACATCCGAGTTCAAATGTCATTGTTCTCACCTGGACAAACGAACGAAACGAAGGCTACAATTTGATTATCAGCCCTGTCTACACTGACACAGCAGTCAAAAAATGGCACTGGATGAACTGTTCATGTTCATCAGAAATCCACAATCACGTTTAAAGGGGAAATCACATTCTTGTGGCCATTTTCGACGCCTCTTAGTTAGGGTTTGAGTTCAGTTTGGAGACTCAAAATCACGTAAGCGAAAGCAGCCGGCTGGAGGGAGTGTTCAGCAACGCAGAGAGAGATAACCGACTTTTCCTCAGACGTTTTCATCATCCTCTCAGTCACAATATGCTTATGTACCTTCCACCGTCCCGCCTCTTTTAAGCCGCCAAGGTCATAGCTTCCATCTTCTGCTGATGTCACCGTCCGGTTAAAGACAGTCAAAGAGATTTGAGCTTCGTGAAGAGGGTCACCTGAAGCGGGGCGGGCCGTTATAAGCCGCCTGACCTTTGTGTCTCGACAAATGCAGACTTACAGAGGTGAAGGGTTGAAGATTTGTTGCAGTGATGACTTGGACAAACCATCTTGCTTGGCTGGCACTAACTGTTGTGTGAAAGACAATGACAAAATCCTCCAGACTAGGAATAGTAAAACTAAACCAGATAACTTAAAGTGATGCTGAACTTAGTATCTTGGGTTGTGTATGTTCCTCCATGATAAAACCCCAAAATCAGTGATTCTCTGTTATCTGTTGCTCCGGATTGGAGAATTGTGTTTTTTTTTCTCTCTCCATTCACTGCCATTGTATGGAGGAACAGTCTGAAAATCACTTCTAGCACATAAACGAACGCCAACAAAGCAGATTCTGACTATATATAAAAAAAAAACTAGTCATGTTGCTGGAATGTGGTTAAGATCGCTTTCTTTATGATTATTACACCTTTCATTTTCAGTATATATTGGCAGAATATGCTTTATCAAAGTCCTGTCTCCCACCTTTTTTCGCCTATTTACAAGTGTTGCAAAGATTTAGAACATTAGTGAGTTAGAAACAAATTCTAACCCGCTACCAAGCTAATGCTAACACAAGGCTAAGGGCTAACGTTACCTACCTGCTAGTTAGGCTATCTAACACACTAATGTTCAAGCATCAAGCATGCTACCAAGCTAATGCTATCACAAGGCTAACCCAGTTGGGCTACCTACCTGCCAGTTAGGCTATCTAACACACTCATGTTCAAGCATCAAGCATGCTACCAAGCTAATGCTAACACAAGGCTAAGCCAAGCATGATGCAAAGCTAATGCTAACACAAGGCTAACCCAGCTAAGTTATCTACCTAGGCTAACGTTACTTTGTGCCCCAGTTAGCATGTTTCTTCCTCATCCATGACCACTCACTAGTCTTCACTGCCTGCTTTAAATTCTGTCCACGGATGCCGAATTCACCAAGAAGTGCTAACATTGATTTGCCTACAAATCTTCTGCAGCCGACTTCCAAAGGTCACAATCTTACCTTCCAGCCTCGCTGCTCCACTCAGCTTCTACATTTTCTGCTGCTAGCATTTCTTCATCTACTGTAGGATATATATATTCCCATGACACTGCATGACAATGTATTTATCTCTAATTGTTTACTCTCAATTGCTGCTGCAAGTAGCGTTGCCACCCGTCCCGTATAATACGGGATCGTCCCGTATTGAAAAATAAAATGCACCGTCCCTTACTGAATCAACACGGGACGCGATTTGTCCCGTATTTTCGCGCACACCCTACTCTAATGCACACACTACGTTTTCACATGCTTGGAATGACATGAGAACTAATAAAACCAAAAGAGTTTCACGAGACATAGCGGAGAAGTATTAAATCAGAATGACAGGCACGTTGTCTGTCACTGTCACTCAACGTCATCGTTGCCCTGGTTACGGAGACTCAGGCGCGCGGTTTTTAAAAATGTCGGCGGATAACGTTACCTCCAGCCATAAAAGAAAGAGGCTGTCCAAATACAGAAGTGAGTGGCAGGCGGAGCACGAGCGGGTCAGTCCTGTCAGTGGAAACGAGTACAAGGCAAATTATTAAATTATTTTGTTTCTCCACATTTCCCTCACTCTGGAATAGGTTGATCTTTATTTCAATGCCTACATCCAGGAGAGTTGTTCTGATCAGTTTGACAGTAAAAAAAGATTGTTAATTTATTTTCACAAATAATGGTCTACCAGGTCATTTGCTATTTCCGAGTTTATCAACGGGTACTTGCTTCTTCCAAATATACCAAATAGTGTATTTTGACAGACCAAACATTTTGCCCATGTCTATGATCTGATGTTTTAATCCTTAATATAATTGATGCAACTGTGCTTTACTCTTATTGACTCTTTATTTCCTTTACATTCATGTTGAGAGTAGCAGAGGACTTTGAAATTGATGCATAAAAAGCACAAATTGGTGCATAAAAATTCACCAGAATGCAGGAAATGAAGTGTCTGACACTCAAAATATCATGGTGGACCCTTCGCTTGATTTGTGTCCCCCGGGCATGGGGCCGCTGGCAAGGTGTCCCTTATTTTTCCACACTGAAGGTGGCAACCCTGGCTGCAAGGCACCTAAGCACTTGGTTATGTCTTCAGGGTATAGCATCTTCCGTGAGAAGAAACTTGTTTACACCCTGACAGTATAGCCAAGCAGCCGCCGGTGAATTTTGAAGCCAATACTGAAGTGTAGCAGCAGCAGTTCCTCTTACATCTGCTAGAGCCTCCAAAAAGACTCCAAAACCACCCAACTAACCCTATGAAGTCAATGGGACCACAACCCAACTTTGCACTAAAAAATAAAATTTTCTCGACAAGAGCTTATGGCGTCATGTAGCTAATTTCACTTCTTCTTATGTGTGTCCTTATGGTGACTTTCAAAATAATTGTGTCATTGGGCTTCAAAATGGCCTTTCAGAAACCTATGGGTGCCGTCACACTCACTACTCCATCTTTGTTTACAGTCTATCGTCTAAGCTTAGTGCCTAAGATTTTGGGGACAAGGTAAATCTAATGTGGTTTGTCCATAGTTCTCTCTTCCCCTCTCCTCACTTCATCCACTACAACCAGTTTTCTCTTCCCTGATGAAGTTGCCTTACTCCATAAAGGTTGCCCTATTCCCAGGACCAATGCCAAGGTTATTTCTTAGAAGTTTTTCCTTGTATGCATTGAAGGTCTAAGGCTATTCTATGGTTGATTGTTGATCAGTTAGATCTAGTTAGGCTCTTTCTCTGTACAGTCCTCTGAGACATGCATGTGATAAAGGGCTGTAGAAATAAACAAACTTGACTTAACTTGCGAACCAGCTTCCCCTTAACAACGGATATGCTCCTTGACTTACTCGGTTTAACTTTCATCCTAGCTCAGTTTAGGTTATCATTCAATTTATTCAGCAACCTTTTTGTACAAGGAGTTGTAGTTGTTGATGCTCTAATAATTCTGTGCATCGTGATAGTGAAAGCTAAGGAGGAAATGTGCACCCTGCCATGAATCCTGTCTCAAGATGCTGCCAGGCTGTAGTAAACTCTGTTGTTGTGAAACTCATCTGAATATCTTAAAAGTATCTTTCTAGATTCTTAATGCTATCTGGAACCCTAAAGAAATCAAAAGCCTCCCACAATAGATTATGTGGTCAAATTACATTATGTCATTTACATTACATTATGTCATTTAGCCGACGCTTTTGTCCAAGGCGACTTACAATAAGTACATTTTGTCAACAGTAGTCAAACCGACCGTATATCACAGTGTTCATCAGCTACGCCTTCAATAGGAATAAGTGCATTAATGCATTAGCAATGTCCAGAAATATCACTGTATCTTAACGGCACTAAAACAAACAGAAATTTGTAAACTGCTCAAATTTCAACAGTACTTTTTTTTTCTTTTTTTTTTTATAAATTATGGTGTATTTACTGTTGATCAAACTGTGTAATGCAATTCAAATAGAAAGGCGAAGTCAGATTGAGAAAAAAATGTAATCTAAAGTCAGCCCTCAAGGACTGTTTCACTCCTCCTCCTCCTCCTCCCTTCCTCATTAAGACTATTAAATGGGACTCAGCGATTGGCCAGGCGTCTAAGCAGAGAGATCAAGGCGACTGGGGCCGCGGTGACACAACCAGAGCTGTAAATTTCCACCCGGCAACGGCCGTGAGAGAGAGAGAGAGAGAGAGAGAGAGAGAGAGAGAGAGAGAGAGAGAGAGAGAGATACTTAGTAGTCAGCGGATGTCTGTCACACTGTGGAAAATGTCATCTCTTTATCTCTTTCCATCTGTCTGGCTGCTGTTCTCTGTTTCTCTCTGAAATTCTCTCCCTCTCTTTGCCTTTGCCTCTCTCTCTCTCTCTCTCTCTCTCTCTCTCTATCTCTCTCTCTCTCTCTCTCTCTCTCCCCGTCTTGCTCCCTCGCCCCTGGCACAAGATATTTACACATGGCAGAATCGAGGACATGACTAAATTTTGGATAAAGCCCTACGTCTTTCTTTGTTACTGCCCACACACACACACACACACACACACACACACACTTTGTTTTCCATTCATTGTGCCCTCGGAGTGAGTTCATCTCAAGACGCTGTCATTAAGGTCATTAAAGACCCTCTCTCTCTCTGGCCCCTCCAGCAGCCCAAACAGGAACTACTAGCTTTCATATTCTTGCTTTCACATTTCATATTTGTCGTCTCCGTGTCGTTGCAGGTCAGCGCGCTGCGAGGCGGAGGCACGACTCTCGGGGTGAACAAGGCATCACTTCATTTTCTTCAGTTTCACTCCGTCTGTGTTCAGGTTTTCCTTCCTGCTCAGCAAACAAGAGCCAAGGCTGCTGCCATTTGCTTAAAGCTGCACATAGGCACCAATTTTATCACTTTAAATCACAAAGAGACACTGTAGAGTCGCCCTATTTGCCCAAATTAAATTCTAGTCAGGCTTGTCAGGTATGGACACCCAGAGGAGGTGACAAATCAAAACTTAAGAGCAAAATACAAACGTTAATTATACAAAAAACAGAAGTAACTAGTTCCATTACAAAACTCTATTAAAAGTAACTTGTTAGAGGGCTTTTGCGTTCCCCTCTTCTAAAACCAGCTGCAGCAGTGAGACTTGTGCTGCCGAGTGAATCGATCCTTGTGTTAAAGCGCCGTGCGAGGCTGCTGCTCTCTTTCTAAAACAGGAAGCCAATCTCATTTAGATTAGTTAGAATGCATTTTTCAATCAGCAGCATGTTGTCTGTCCCACAGCACCAGATGCTGTGGGATTTCTTCTACTACTTCTACTTTTTTTTTTATTTCTCCTAATACAAATTAAACAATGTGAAAGAAAAAGTAAAAACATTATACTTTAAAAAAAACTCAAAAATCACGTTTTTTTTTTTTTTTATTCCACTTCTGAAGCGTCGACTTATTGGGAGAAATGAGTCATCAGCCAGTTCACAAAAGGGTCAAAGGTCATGGGTTTGATCCCCGGCTCTGACTCAACAGCACAGTCACTATGAAACTTCAGAATGTGTGTGTGTGTGTGTGTGTGTGTGGTCTGTGTGTGTAGGTATTTCCTGCTCGGGGAGAGAGTGGACTCCATTAAGTCTGTGATAAACTGCGGCAGCAATGGACGGAAATGGCTGTGAGTGATATTACTTCCAGTATGGAAGCTGATTGACAAATGAATGGGAATAACAAAGCAGGCTGCAAGGTCCAAGAGACTAAAGGAAATCAGCCAACATTTCTCAACACAGCACTATGCAAGGGAAAGGTTGGTGTCAAGATAGTGTTTAACTGAACACTGATATCCAGTGATGTTGTGGTAATTAAACAGTTGGGTAAACCATCACTTTCAAAACCAAAAATCTATTATATTTTCGGAAAAGCTTTAATTTCATGCTTGTTTTCTCTGAAGACCTTACCATGATGTGACTTAGAGCAGTTTGGTAGTATGATGTATAATCTGAATTTCATGTTAAAAGGTGCATGAACTCTATTCCACTAATAAAACGGTGAGTAATCAGAGTTTAGGCTGGTTTACATCCCTGTTTATATCATGACAAATGGGCAAACTGCACTGTAACCTCCTTGTTTTGGTTCAGTTTGATAGAGCTAAAAGTCTCAGTGACCTACTTGCGTTATCTTTATGTTTTTACAGCCGTTGTTGTTGTGTGGTAACCTTGGAGTTGTATAGTGGCTACCACTGGAATTATGGGTAAAATATCCCATAGCGGGGCGTCGCACAGGCTCAACTGGCTACTCGCTCTATCGTAAACTATCAAATGCCCCCAAAAATATTTTTAAAAATGATTCCACACTGCTTTGTATCTTTCAAATACTTGAGGGAAAAAAGCTTTACTTTCCGATGGAGGCTGGTGCAGTTTTGAACTCACACCATGTGTTCAGAGCGGGCTTCATGCACCTTGGAGTCATGAACCCTGCGCTAAACTGCAAAGCATGATGGGAACCTTCAGTCTTGGGGGGGGGGGGGCAGCAGCATAGAGAGATAAAGAGAGAAACGGGCTTGTGATCGGACAGTTTCCAGGTTGAATTCCTGACTTGACTGGAAAACTCTGGGTGGGGAAAGTGGAAACAGAGTCTTCTAGTGTCGAGGTGTGGAGGGCTGCTGGAGGTCAAGTGTCTTACTCAGTGACGGATGGGAGGAGAAAGAGGAGGAGAAAGAGGTGAAGGATGAGAAACACTTAAAATAGGAATAGCTAGTAATAATCTGTGACATTTTCATATAAATAAATGTCCGTTTTGCTACTCTTTATCACTGATTAATATAACACAACAGTGATTCAACCTGTATCCAGTTAAAGCTTTCCCATTGTCTGGCAGCTCTTTACTGGGAAAACTCCACAGGAAGTGATGCACTTTACATTTCCTGGTTTGTTTGGACTCAACAGAAGAAGAAGAACTGGGTAGTTAGCATGAGCAGTGATAGCCAAGAGAAACTCAAACTGCATCGACAGGAAATCCAAGCTCCGCCCACACTGTTTGATTGACAGGTGATCTGTGGGAAGTGCAGGATTGCCGCTTTAAATAAAGATAAGAAGAAGAATCGCTGTGTGTCCAGAGAGAGCAGGAACAGAGCGAAGCAGCGATATTTCAGCAGGAAATGTTGTTCTTTCTATTCCTCCAGAGAGCAGCGCTGGCCGTGGGAACCGCAATGAACTCTGGGACGATTTAAGGCGCAGGCCAAAACCTCTGTGTAAAACATAGAGACCCATTGTTTGGTGTTTTTATATATATGTGTGTGTGTGTGATCACTGGACCAGACTCTGGGCTCGCTACGACTTCAAATCCCAGCCAGCACCACTCACATGCATGTACACACACACACACACACACACACACTCACTTAACTCCCTAACCACTTACATAACACGCTCTCCTATTTTAAGACCATGTACATTTCCACTGAGCCGCCCGCCCATTAAAATCCACTCCTCTCTCCCCTCCTCCCTTTCTCTACCTCCCCTCCTCCTCTTCCTCCCCTCCTCCTCTTCCTCCGCCTCCCTTTCTCCTCCAGTCCCTTCCACACTTCCTATTTCTTCACATTTCCTCTCTCTCCTCTCTGCGTCCTGTTCCCCCTCCCCCCTCCCTCCTTCTCTTCATCCTTTTTCTCCTCCTTTTCAAACCCGTTCCCCACTTCCTATTCCTCCTCACATGCCTCTTTTTTTCCCTCTTCCTGTTCCCCCTCCCCTCCATTTTTATCCTCCTCCTCCTCCTCCTTTTCCAGTCTCTCCCCCTCCTCCTGCTCCTCCTCATCTCTCTTCACATCTCCCTCGTCTTCCTCCGCTCCTTTCTCTCCTCCTCCTCCTCCTCCTCCTCCTTGCTCTCTCTTCTTTCTCCTCTTTCACCTCTCTCATCCTCTAAATTACCTCTCTTCTCTTTTACCCTCTCCTCCCTTCTTCCTTTTTCATCCTCATCTCTGTGCTCTTCCTCCTCTCCTTCCCCTTCCTCCTCTGTCTCTCCTCCTCCTTCTCCTCCTTTTCCCTCGTGTCTATTCCTCCCTTACACTCGCTCCTCCTCCTCCATTTTCCTCCTCCTTTCTTCTTTCCTTTCTCCCTCTCCTCCCTTTTCACCCTCTTCTCCCTCCCTCCACATCTGCCTACCTGTTCCCTTCCTTCTCCTTTCCTTCCTCCTTCTCCCCATTTCCTCTTCATCCTCTACACCCTCACCCCCAACACACACACACGCGCAAACACACACACACACACACACACACAGACCTCCTTCTCCTCCTCCTCCTCCTCCTCTATATAACAATGCATTCCTTTCTGCAGTGGACAGTACATAACTGGCCTTGGCCGCCTGAATTCAGTTACAGTTGCATTTGAGGGAAATAGAGAGAGACAGTAGTTACTGAGAGTGAACTGAGTGTGTGTGTGTGTGTGTGTGTGTGTGTGTGTGTGTGTGTGTGTGTGTGTGTGTGTGTGTGGGTGTGTGTGTGAGAGAGAGAGAGAGGGGGGGGGTAAAAGAGACAGAGATAAAGAATGATGGGAAGAGGGATATATTTCTTATCAAGAAAGAGAGACAGTAGTTGTGTGACCGAATGTGTGTGTGTGTGTGTGTGTGTGTGTGTGTCTGTGTAAGAGAGAGAGACAGAGAGAGAGAGACAGAGAGACAGAGAGAAAGAGAAGGAGGAAGAGGGCCAAAAAGGAGAGGGGGAGACAAAAAAAAGACAGAGAGGGGGGAGGAAGTCAGAGATAGAAACAGAAGTGACTAAAAATGAACTAAGTGTGTGACAGAGAGATAGAGAGAGAGAGGGGGGGTAGAGAGAGAAAGAGAGCAGAGTCACATGAAGAGAAAGACAAAAATAAATGCGAGCAGACAGATGCAGAGAAATGAAGACATAGAAACTGAGCGCGAATAGATACCTCCATGTAAAACGAACGAACGAAGGAAAGAAAGAAAGAGTGCAATAGAGAAAGTGTGAGTAATAACGAGAGAATGTGTGAGAGAGAAACTATCCAAAAGAGAGAGAGAGAGAGAGATAGGGAGGGAAGGGAGGGTGAAAGAATGAAAGTTAGAGAAAAACAAAGAGAGAGAAGCGCATACCTTTCAGCCTTATCTATATAAAGTCAACAGTCACTATTGATTCTGGGTGAGTTCTGGTTTGTGGCCTTCAGCCTCCGGCGCTCCTCCTCCTCCTCCTCCTCCTCCTCCTCCTCCTCCACCTCCAATATCATACCTGGATTACATTTCCACCTCAACATTTGCATTAACATTAACATCAAAGCTGCACTGGGCAAGATTTCTTTGGAAGAGTGCACCTGTGTTATCAGTCTAACTCTGCCTTCAGGTGCTATCGGATATATCGGAAAAACTAATTTCGTACTTGGAAATTTGTTTTTCCGATATATATATCCGACAGCACCTGGAAGCTATGATGCAACGATGAGCTTTAACAAATATCAAATCGTTTTTGCCGAGTGCAATTAACATATTAAATGCATAGTTAAGACCCCCCCCCCCCCCGGGTAAAATTGCATATAGCCTACTTCTTGGTGTAATCTGCGCTGTACTTTTTGCATTTTTTGAATTATGTGATAAGCTTTTTCTGTTATGTTTTCTTATGTTTTTATGTTTTTTTGTGCTTTCTACAATTGTCTAACTAACTAACTAATGTTTTCAACATGATGGAAAAATCAAGTCAACCAGTTTCGAGTTTGCCAGATTATTTGTTTCAATGAAGTTTGTTGAATTAGCTTGTTAATCTGCATCTAGAATTACATTTACACAACACATTAACCTGGTTATCTTATCCAAATATGATTTAGCCACACCACATTTATCATTTATGGTGTAGATACTGTGATAATTATTATTAATCACTCCCTGATTGGAGCAACAAATGTATTTTACTGCACTTTTTTTGCATCTCCTATCAACATCTCTCAGCTACAGCGGGCGTCTGAATGAAATTAAACGTTTCAGTGTTGTCAGTCTGCCAAGTTTCCACCATTATTAACCAGGGAAACTAATATCGCAACATGATTGTACAAAATGACACATGATTAATAGTGCAGCGTTAATTAGTGTGTGTGTGTTGTGTGTTAGTATGAGTGTGTGTGTGTGTGTGTGTGTGTGTGTAAGTGGGTTAGTGGTTCAGGCTGGTTAATATTGCAGCAGCGAGGGTCCAGTCAGAGCTAAAGTTAAGGACAGACAGCCATAAAAGTTTGATAGGAGCTCCTGAACTGGGTTATGTTTTTATACACTGTTAGGGTCTCTCTCTCTCTCTCTCTCTCTCTCTCCCTCTCTCTCTCTCTCTCTCTCTCTCTCTCTCTCTCTCTCTCTCTAAATCTTTGATGGGGGTTTTCACAGTATATCTGGGTTATGTTTTTACACTCCATGTCACTGTACTGGTGCTCTCTCTTTCTATCGCTTTCTCTTTCTCTCTCTCTCTCTCTCTTCTTCCCTCTCCGTCCCTCCTCCTCTCTTTCCCTTTCTGTCTCCCTCTCCTTTTCTATTTCACTTCTTTACTCTCTCTCTCTCTTTTCCTTCCCGTCGCTCTTCTTCCCTCCTTCTCTCTCCTCTCTCTTCCGACATCGCTCTATCCCTCTCTCTTCCTCTTCATCTCCCTCATCCTTCTCCTCCCTCTATTTTTCACCCTCTCTCTCTCTCTCCCTTGCCTTCCCCTCTCTTCCTCCCTCTATCTCCCTTCTTCTTTCCCTCTTCCTTCCTTCTCTCTCTCTCCCTTTCTGTCTGTTCTTTCTCTCCTCCGTCTTTCTCCCGCCGTTCTCTCTCCCTCTCCTCCTTCTTTGCCCTATTTCTGCCTCTCCTTCTCTCCCTCTTCTCCTTCTCTCTCTCTCTCTCTCTCTCTCTCTCCATTCATTCTTAGCGACTACTCTGGCATTCAAGACTCTTGCAATGCTGGCAGGCCTGTGGCTGAGATTTCACCAACACACACACACACACACACACACACACACACACACACACACACACACACACACGTTCCAGTATCCAGCCTCAGGTTACTGACTTAATAAATGATTCAACAGCAAACAAACACGATCCGTACAGTAACTTTCCTTCCTGGTCTGACAGACACGCGCTGCCAACACATCCATCCTGACAAGTCTGAACAGTATTTCTATCAAAATTATGTAATTATAATAAACCGCAACGTTTTCATTTACCTTTTATCTGTTTTACCTTTTACCGTTTATCTGTTCGTTTCCAGTTTGAGAGAGAGATAGAGAGAGAGAGACAGAGAGATAGAGAGAGGGAGAGAGAGGGAGAGAGAGAGACAGAGAGAGAGAGAGACAGAGAGATAGAGAGAGAGAGAGGGAGAGAGACAGAGAGAGAGACAGAGAGGGAGAGAGAGAGAGACAGAGAGATAGCGAGAGAGAGAGAGAGACAGAGAGATAGAGAGAGACAGAGAGAGAGAGAGAGAGAGAGAGAGACAGAGAGATAGAGAGAGAGAGAGAGAGAGAGAGACAGAGAGAGAGAGAGAGACAGAGAGATAGAGAGAGAGAGAGAGAGAGACAGAGAGATAGAGAGAGAGAGCGAGAGAGAGAGAGAGCAGGTTGTGTAATCCTAACCTTGCCGATCCCTGCACTCTGAGGATTACAGCTGTGTGTGTGTGTATGTGTGTGTGTGTGTGTGCGTGTGTGTACGTGTGTGTGTGTGGGGTAACATGTTAATGGATGTATCATGAGTGAGTGGGTGGTTCAAGGCGTAAACAGAACACAATGCAACAATGAATCCCAGATCAATCACTCTCTCCTGATCAATACCCGTCAGCCTGGTCAGGAGTGTGCAGTCAACACACACACACACACACACACACACACACACACACACACACCACACAGTAAATAAACTGTAGCCTATAGACTGTGTAATCTTATCAGTGGTGTGTGTGTGTGTGTGTGTGTGTGTGTGTGTGTTGCAGCTGTATCCCACAGCTTCACCTTGTAGCTCTATCTGCATTTCAAAATGTCTTCAGTGGCATGATGACACACACACACACACACACACACACACACACACACACACACACTCTCTCTCTCTGCTCTCCTCAAGGACGTTTCATTCCACATCCAACGTCATCACATCATGATGAAAAGCCTTTGTCGCCTCGCAGCACCAATTATATCTCTCACACACACACACACACACACACACACACACACACACTTGCTTCTTTTATCCCAACCAATAACCTCAATCCTCATTTGAAGTAAGGAGGGATGAGACAGATCAGGCTGAAAATAACATTCATATCCACAACAAGTCTGACACACACACACACACACACACACACACACACACATAAATAGTACTCAAGCTCTAGTACTACTACTACTATTACTGCTATTACAACTAAAACTGGTACTATTGCTACTACTACTAGAACTACTACTATACATATACTACTACTACTACTTATGACTACTGCTACAACTAGCTACTACTACAAATACTACTACTACTACTGCTACTAAAACTATTAGTACTACAACTACTTCATCCATTTGATTTGCATGTTCACTTTACAAATGCATGTACAGACACACACACACTCACACACACACTCACACACACACACACACACACAGACACACACACACACAGACAGAGGCAAACCCAAGCTTGCCATCCTCAGACGAACACACACGCAGAGACTCAACAATCACTGGTTCAATCGCTGACTCAAATCACACACACACACACACACACACACACACACACACACAGCAGTGTTGCTCAACAGTGGGGGGGGGGTTTATTGGAGTTTTATTGGATATCAGCATCAGTATCATCCTCCTCTAATCTGCTGCGGGTTCCTCCTCTGACCACAGCTACATAAACTTTGGATTTTTTGAGTTTCCCATACAGGATGTTGGCTATCAGCAGCAATAACTGCAAAAACATCAGTATCAGACTTCAAAACCTCATACTGGTCGAATCCCAGCAGCTTATATACTGTGACTGCAAACACAGACATCTTAGCTCCAATCGAAGCAGTTTTTGTTTAGCAGCTCATGCCGTCACCAAGGTTTAACTTGACTTAACACGTCTGAACTCGTCTCACACTACAGTACTTCTGTAACTATTACACTGATAGCCTACTATACAAGATAAAAAGAACAATAAAGCACTATAAGGTCACTTTAAACTCGCTATTGAGAACAACTAACACACTACAGGTCATTATAGAAGATAAAACTACTATAAAATATGATAAAGTCACTATAAACTCACTGTTGAGTACCAGAAACACACTATAAGTCACTATAGGAATATCATGATGTTACAATAGGGGATAAAAAATGCAATTACAAAGTGTTTACATTACTATAAACTCATTATTGAACACCATAGATGCACTATGAGCCCCTATAGGAACATGATAGGACTACTGTCGTCCCTAACTCTAACCCAGGAAGGGAGAGGGGGTGTGTATGGGGGGGGGGGGGGAGTGGGGGGTTAAAGTAGCACCAGCAGAGGATAATGTTGTGTCACACCATGGGCTTTAATCCCCTGCAAGCCTCCCAACACGGCTTAAACATGACGAAATGCAACGGCCGTGTTGGCGCCAGCGTCCGCCGGGCCGCTGTGGAGCGGGCCGGCCCGGCCCGGCCGGGACGCCGTCACACCGACTGCTGCTGCGTGTCATCACACTGACGAGTTACGGTGATGAGGTGATGACAGCAGCCGTAAATTAACCGATCTGACGCAAGGAACAAGCCCAGGAATGAATATCCAGTTGTGCTGCAACACAACATGCATCCACATGCATCTCACTACATATTTGGAGATATGGTTCAAACTAAACTAGACAAAAACTGCTGTGTGCATAATATAATAGACTTTGCAAATACATTCTCTTCCTATATGCACTGTTGACAACATATGCTGTATTAGCAAGTGCATCCAAAAAACACTGTGGCCACTCAAAATGCATTTTGCGAGAGTCTCATACATGCATGTGCAGATACATGTGTGGGCCAATTCTGTGTATTTTTTTGAAACATATCTATTTGCCTGTAGTCTGATATGCAGCGAGAAGAAAAGATGAAAATGAGGAGGAAGAAAGAAAACAACATCATGCAAAGGTAAAGAGCGAATAGTTTGGAAATAGGAAATGACTCTGAAGGGCGAGAGAATTGTGTGAACTGACAAAAAATAGATTATTCACCATATAAACATATAAACATCGATTGTTACACAGAGATGACAGATCCTGCACGGGAGAGAAGTGGATATGGGATTGTATAGAGAGAGAGAGAGAGAGAGAGAGAGAGAGAGAGAGAGAGAGAGGAGCGCGAGCGAGTGAGGGGGAGAGCGATACTGCCAGACAGGGGGAGAGAGAGAGAGAGAGAGAGAGAGAGAGAGAGAGAGAGAGAGAGAGAGAGAGAGAGAGAGCAGGCTCGTGGTTGCACGGACCGCACGGTGTGCAACGTGCGCCTCGCGAGCATCTCCGCCTTCTAGCCTACAGCTCGAGCGCTGCTCTACTTCCCCTTTCCGTTAGTTAATAACTAACGGAACAAATAAGACACAACAGAAAAATAATAAAACAAAATAAAACAAAACAAAATAACACAAACATCGCAAAGAAAAAAAGACCAAAAAAAAAATCAATAAATAAAAAAGGCAAAAGAAATAAATAGAAAATTGAAACAGACAGAAACTGCCTCTAGTCCTGATAATTGCAGGAAAAGACTGAACAGTAGATCTGAAACTAGACTGAAAAAACTAAAATTGATCCATTTAAAGCACTTGACGCACGCGCCCCTATTAGACATCACAATCAATGACAACTGAACATAGTGATAAAATACGCAATTCTCTCATTATGGGAATGAACGGGTGCGTTTAAAACACGAGAAGCTGCAGCCCGACGGACAACGATCCGCCGCCTGACGCACGGAGGCAAGAAGAACAGAGGAATCAAACGCACGGAAAGGAGAGAACACGCTGTTTCCACATAAATTCTGCATCGCAGCCTCCACACCGCCGCCAGGAAAATAAAACCTGAACGCCACGCACGTTTTCACCAAGGATACACATGCAAAAAAAAAAAACACTCCAAATTCTTATTTTTTCCTCCCGAAATCACGCAAACTGCCTGAACGCCCCACGGACACGCTTGTTCCTCCTGCCAGGCAAATAATTCATTCAAACACAGCAAGTGAGATGTGACATGAAAAATGATAAAAGATTCTAATAATAATGATGATAATAAAAATAAATGATTGCAATCCCTCCCAGCCCTGGTTAGGTGTGCATGTGGAGAATAAAGACGTCTTTTTTTCCGTTACCTGCGTGCTGATTGTAGATATCAATTTTGTATAGATATATATTTTTTGTCCTTTTATGTCCTTTTAGCGCTTGTCCGTCCCTTGTCTTGTGTTTTTTTTTCTTTTCTTGTCCGTGTCCTCCGGTGTCCGTGAGAGCGACTGAGGGCTGGACGCGTCGGTAGATTTTATTTATAAGCCTTTCTTTCTGACCTTTGTCTCTTAAAACGGGGGGACCGGAGACATCAGCGGCAGTGGAAAATCACCGGGCCTGCCTCCTCTCAGAGCAACAGGAGAGCCGTGTGACTTCACGTGCCGCAGGAAACATCGGAATTTTGACCGCCGGCCAAAAAGTGTAGCGGTGAATTCCTACGCCTGGAAAAGTGGGGGGTGGTTATGTCATAGCGAGTTGCCGATAATGCGACGTTGTGGTCGTATGGAAGGGAAATCAGTTACATATAAGTACTAGAAATAATAATAAAATAAAAAAATAAAATGCTAAATGCAAAAATTGTTGTATCTCTCTATACTCTTAACAAAAAGTTTTATAGCACTTAAAACAGTTCCTAATGCTTGCATTCTGTCCTACAAAGGTAAACAGCAGTAACTAGCCTACTTTTTTGTGTGTTTTAAAATAAAAAGGGCCATATCTTGGGTTTAAATTTGACATCAACATAAATTATACTCCATAAATGCTACTAAATGATACAGCCTTACTATTTACGATCCACTTGGGTGCCAACAACAGTTCTGTCAGGACAGAACATAAAGTTTGAAGCCATTTTTCTCAGTTCTTTGGCCTTGGAGGGCAGCAGAACCCTTTATGGTGCTTTAAAGAACCCGTAAGAATGCATGAAACATTCAAGATAATCAGTATTAAGAGACATTTTTTTAAGAACCACCTTTATTCTGAGTTGGCAGTTTTTTAATCTTTTTCTTAACAAATCAGAGGGTTCTTTGAGTCACCCTCCCTTTTCTGCGTGTATTTTCACTTTTAGGTGTCACACAATATTGTGCGTACCTTTGAGCTAATAGATTCATTTCAAACACCAATCACATGCCTGATTCACATGTTCTCCTCTTCATTCTGCAGCTCAGTTACTAAGCAGTTCTTTGCCACTTGATGGATAAAATAATAGGCACTTTTGTTACAGGGTCCATTTTATTACATATATACATATATATATATATATTTCCAGCTTGAGTGCACCCACAAGTCAGACTTACCACTTCCAAAGCAGAAAGGGGATTTTCCGAGCAGCATTTGAAGGCAGCGCAATAAAGCGGCAGGTCCCCCCCGGTTGGTTGGCATCTCACACGGCTCTCAGAGGCGCGCTCCCGATTCTCCCAAACCCCCCCCCACACACACACACACACACACACACACGCGCGCGCGCACTCGAGGGGTCGGTGGGAGGCAGGGAGGGGGGTGGCAGCAGTGCACGCGAGGCGGTGGATGTAAAAGAACACAGTGTGTAGTGACAGCAGCTCGCTCCTGCCTCCTCGCCGAAGAACACGAGCCTGTTTTCACGCCCACAGTAAACATGATGATGGTGATGGGACATCACTCAAATATGGCTGTAATGTTCCTGCTGCCACTCACAGTGTTTCTGTGTCACTCAGCTGTGAGTTAATAGTGAAATTATCATACTTGTTGGTAGCCTATTTTTTACCTCCTATAGTGGCCTACCACATTCCTATAATATTCCTATAGTGACCTATAGTGTGTCTGGTCTGGAGTTTATGGTACATTTTATATCTTTCATCCTCTATGGTATGGCTGCAATATTTCTACAACATTTCTATAGTGACTTATAGTGTGTCTGTGGTATTAAATAGTGAGTTTATAGTGACCTTATTTTTAGTATTATATTGTATAATATATTCTATAATCTATAATATTCCTATAGGGGCATATGGTGTGTGTATATGGTACTAAATTACAAGTTTATAGTAACTTTATCATATATATATATATATATACATATATATATATACTTTGTAATCTCTTATGGTATCACTGTAGTATTCCTATAGGGACTTACAGTGTGTTTGTGGTACTAAATAATGTATTTATAGTGACCGTATGGTACTTAGTGGTATTTGTATGGTGTGCCTATAGTATTATATTATATATATATATTGTATAATCTACTATTCCTGTAGGGGCTTACTGTGTTTATATGGTACTATAGTGACTTTATTGTGCTTCATGGTATTTTGTATTTCCTATGGTGCCACTATAATATATTCCTATAGGGATTTATAGAGTGTCTTCATTGAGTTTATGGTGACCTTATATGGTATTTTTTAATCTCCTATGGTATCACTATAAAATTCCTATAATTTTCCTGTACAGTTTTGCACAGAATCCCTCTAAAACTTATTATAGCAGTAGCTACTACAGATCTTTTTCAAAATGGTTGCCCAGTCAACCTCATGTTACCTGAGTGTGTTCCTGCTGCTGGCCTGCAGACAGCCTGCACACAGCTGGCATTGTCCAGCTCACAACAGCAGTGGGGTTTCTCTGCTGCTGAGGAATGAAGCCTTGTTTTTCTATTCTGTCACATAAGATACAACGGGTCGTTTCAGCCGAGCAATGCGATTGGTCAAAGACGCGTTCCGATCATGCTGATAACGGTTGCTATGCCAACTGTAGGTAACCAGGGAGCTAATTACAGATATTTCTTGTTTTCTCTCTTGTTTTTATTGTTGTGTGCGCACTACGTTTGAAGAAAACTGTTCAGGCAGCATGCATGCATGCATTGTTGACGACTGGATAAAAGGCTTAAAGGGGAATTCCACTTTCCATTTTAAAAACTGACATGTTCTTCCTCTTGCCCAGGACAGTTCAGTCAACATTTGTGAAGATGCATCACTCTTTCCTAAACCTACAAACTGGAACTGAACTACTTAAAAAAACATGGATATTCCTTGATAACTATAGTGCTACAACATTCAATTTCCTCTGGTGTTTATATTCATAATCCCCTGAAAAAGCCTAAGATCGCTTGCTAGCTAGGCTATCGCTAGCTCGGTTGCTAATGTTAGCCTAGACGCCTGGCAATGTGTGTAAACAGTTGAGGAAACGTTCTCCTATCTTCCGACTAACTACTTGCACGGCTGAGTTATGACGTATTCCTGACTTGGAGAAAAGTACGACTTCACATCAGTTGAATGCTGGGTAACCCCTGAATTCGTGTGTCACTGCGATGTAAAATCAGGCTCTGCTCCATTGATAATGAATGGGGCTCTGACTTTACTGACCCGTAAGATTTCTGTGAGTTCTTGCACCCAAATGAGGTTTCAATTCTGGTTCATACCTGCTAGCAGTGCTAGAATAGGCTATATAGTTTATTTTGGTGTGACTCAACTTGGCATCACATCAATCAATCAATCAGTGATGTGTATTTGTATAGCACGTGTTCGTACATCATAGTTCAATGCAACGTGTTTTTGTATGGCTCCACAAAGTCAACACCCCATTCATTGTTGACGGCGCAAGAGTGGTGCAAGTTCCCAAACACTGAAACTGACTGAAGTGTCCCGGGGCACGGAGATAACAGGAATAACATGAATTCTTAAAATAGGTCGCATTTTCCTTTAATACCCTTGTGCGTGTTAAAAAAAAAAAAAAAAAATTCTTGCACACAAACAGTTTAAGTTGTCACTGGGCCAACAAAGACCCATCAATGGAAAAAAATAAACATTTAAAAAGAAGGCTTGTAGCCCGAAATGTTTGTGTCATTTCTTCCAAAGCTGCTGCCTTTTTGCAATAAATGCATTAAGATGAATTTTTGCGTGTGCTCCTCTGAGTTTTCCATTGATGGTATTAAAAAAATACCCTTGGGTATTTTTGCTAAAGCAAACGCATGTTTACCCATGCACAGGAGCTGAGGTCGGTATCTCTCAGGCACCAATTTAGAAACCTGGCATCAGGGTTATCAGCAGCTCATAGCTTTTGGCTGAATTATATCCACAACACCTCCAGAAGACTCGTCACTATTATGTGAAAGAGTCAATTTGAATGGAGCAGAGCGTCCCATCCCCACCGACTGAGATGCTGTAGATTTTTTCCTATTTATTTGCACCAATCAAACTCTGGTCGATGAACTGGAGGAACGTAAAGCTCTACAGTGAAGTAAGTGACAAAACACACACAATCAATCGTCATGATGGCAAAAACTAGGAAAATAAGGCCCAGGTTTGAAAATAACCGGAATTATCCTTTAAGAGTGAAATCCAAAGTGTCTCCTCAACAGCAGCAGAGAAAGCTGGACTCTCCAGCGTTAGATCTTCTCCTCTCTCGTCTCTTTGGTTTCCTTTGGTATAAAGCATCACAGAGCGGCCGGGTTGGGAAACATGAGTGTGCTGTGAGGAGTTTAGTGACATCATCTGACAGGATCTATGGGTAGTGAATTGTAGAGTTTTCTCTGTGTGTTTGGTTGTTTGTCATGTAAGACTCAGCAGCATCAGGACCAAAACTTCCAGGTTCCAAAATACACTTAACTCTTCTACTGAGGCACTACAGACAGTTTGTCAGATTTAAGTGAGTGTGCAATATGGCATGTATAGCGGTTGTTTTAATCCCTATGGTACATATGCTTCAGTTCATGGTATTGCGGTATTCTGTTTTCTTTTATGGTATTTTATTCGCTTCTATCCTCCATCTTTGAATGTTTTACGTCTTGCGGTTCACTTCAATCATTCCTTTGTCCCTCTCTGTCTGTTTTAAGTGAGCTTGCCATCAATCAACCATGATGAGATGACAATGAAGTATTGAACTAGAGTTTGAAATACCGACCATCATGCCTGACAGGACTGACTGGATGACAGGGTGACTGGATGGCAGGTTAAAGGGCTGGTTAGATGACTGATGGTTGCCTAACTGGCTGGCTGAGTGGCCGGTTGACAGCATCTGCATGTGTGATCACAACACACACTCCATCATAAATCATGAGGACGGGAGGTTTCTTATGCAACATATGTGTCTGTCATATCTTGTCATGTCAGTCTGTCAAGCTCTTGAAGTTCGCGGATGACACCACCCTCATTGGGCTCATCTCTGGCGGGGATGAGTCAGCCTACAGGCGGGAGATCGACCGCCTGGTGTCCTGGTGCGGACTGAACAACCTAGAGCTCAACGCTGTAGACAGTGGAGATGGTTGTGGACTTCAGGAAGAACCCGGCCCCACTCACCCGCATCACCCTGAGAGACTCCCCAGTCGACACTGCGGAGTCCGTCCGCTTCCTGGGCTCCATCATCAACCAGGACCTCAAGTGGGAGCCGAACATCAGCTCCCTCACCAAAAAAGCACAACAGAGGATGTACTTCCTGCGGCAGCTGAGGAAGTTCAACCTGCCAAAGACGATGATGGCGCACTTCTACACCTCCATCGTCGAGT
The DNA here is from genome assembly GCF_048128805.1 of Centroberyx gerrardi. NCBI lineage: Eukaryota > Metazoa > Chordata > Actinopteri > Beryciformes > Berycidae > Centroberyx > Centroberyx gerrardi. The sequence continues at coordinate 33,256,992 of NC_136001.1, forward strand.
CCATCCTCACCTCCTCCATCACCATCTGGCACGCTGCTGCTACTGCCGAGGACAAGGGCAGACGGCAACGTATCATTCGCTCTGCTGAGAAGGTGATTGGCTGCGATCTGCCTTCTCTCCAGGACCTGTACGCCTCCAGGACCCTGAGGCGAGCAGGAAAGATTGTGGACGACCCCTCCCACCCTGGACGCAAACTTTTTGAAACACTCCCCTCTGGCAGGAGGCTGAGGTCCATCAGGACCAAAACCTCACGCCACAAGAACAGTTTCTTCCCGTCTACAGCTGGCCTCATCAACAAGGACAATTAACGCACATCTTTTTGGTCATCTTTTGATCTCTGCAATATGAAGGAAAACAAAGGGGAAGGAAAAAAGCAGAAGTGAAAGGCCCAGGTCAGGGATTTCCTCCTACTCCTCCTCCCAACCCAAACAACACTGCACACATACACAAACACTCACTCACACACACACACACACACACACACACACACACAAATGCACTGTTGTTCCTGCAACACCAACATCTCCTACCTCACCATACAATTAACATGTGCAATACAACATATATATTTTGTTAATATATTGCTTATATTGTAAATTTCTTTGCTTATCGTGTCGCCTTATGTACCTTATGCACCAACCACACCAAGTCACTTTCCTTGTAAGTGCAAAAATACTTGGCATAATAAAGAATTCTGATTCTGATTCTGATACTGTCCAGAAAGTGGAACGCAGCACAGTGCAGTGAACGGCCTGAGGTGGACCGTGCTCAGTGTTCCCAGCGGCAGATCCGGCTCAGGAGAGTAGTTGAACTCATTTGAATACTTGGACTGACATGCCCGTCGCCGAGGCTGTAATGTCTGACAACATCAGGCTGTATTCAAATGACTGGCCCAGCAGTTACGATCCGGTCGGTGATACAGTATGTTTTATACCCACTGACACACACAGAGGACACAGCTGGAGCTGAACCTTGGCTCACTCTGTGGGTTTAATATCAAAAGTGTGTTAAAGATCAAACCGGCTCGCCTCGCTGTCCTGTAACCCGCCGCCTGATGTGTGTATCAGGAAGTAGATGCAGCTGCTGATGCTCATTCCTCGAGCGCAGCAGCCTGAAGCTAATTTTCATCAGCACTGCCACTTCCTGGCAGCCATTTTACTGCGGGCTGTTGCTGCCATGGCAACATTTTGGATATGCAAATCAAGAGCCTGGAGTTAGTAATGTAACACTAGCCTGCAGTCAGCTCAGCCAACCATAGGTTATGAACTGACATGAGAGTCAGTCAGGTGTGGTCCAACATGACGGGTCAGCAGTTCATTTTGAACCATTAGATTATTCAATTGATGCAATGAACCGTAAAATGTATCAATTCAGTTAATAAAAAAGCATAGTTTTATCAGTTGAATGTCAGGTATTTATCCTGCCATGTTGTTGTTGTCTTTGTCTTGTTGTCCTTCATGTGTCAATGTGTGTTTTTAAAACAGTCTGCAAACGCAATTTCCCTTGTGGGACAATAAAGTATTGAATTGAACTGAAAAGTTTAATTGAATTGAAAACCCCGGACAAGATGAAATCAATATATTATACCCAAATTTCCAACATTACAACCAAGATGATTATCTCACTAATTTGCACTTTGCATTAGTGTGTGTTGATAGGAAGGTTTGTGTGTCTGCAGGATTCAGAAAACCAATAAGACTGTTGTAATGCTACCTGGAATTGAATTTAAGACCAATTTCAAAACCTAAATCTAAACCAGCCTATTTCTAATTGAACATAATTAGTAAAATAACTATAAATGAGCAGAATAAGAAAAAGGACACCAAGAAATGAATTAAGGGACATGAAGCCCAACTGTGTTGAGTAAAGCAGACAGGAAGGACATTTTAATACTTTTTAAGGCCTTACATTTATATAAGTTAGATAGTTATTGCGTTGGCTTCAGACTCTGCAGTTTTAACCAGCTGAACTAGTCGAATTCGTCACACACCGGCCTCCACCGGTAAGCGTCTGCAGTCGGTCTAAAATATCATGTGATCGTTTGTGTTGCTTCGTCGTCGTTTCCATCTCCCTGCTGACATCTGGTCTCGTCAAAATGAACGGTTTGGAGGATTTCTGCACCTTTAAAACAGATCAAACAGCTTCCAAATGTGTCGCTCTTTCATCACTGCCATCGTTGTTGTTGTTGAGTTTTAGTCACCGTTTCCCTAGGTTACGGTTACCTCTTTAATCTTTGGTGTGAAGTGTAAATAAATGAATATGAATCCGGAGCGAGTGTATCGTGTTGGACTGTGTTTCTAGGTCCACTTCCTTGTCAGTTCACTCCTTCACTCCTTCAGCTCCACCTTTCTGCCTGAAGGCCTTTTGCTAAGTTTGTCAGCTGATTTGTAGGATGCATCTCACAAGGCCTCGTTCCAAATTTGCAGCCGACACTTCTTACTTGGCCAAACTCTCGCCATGTACGGCTCCTGGTGTTGACGGCCGGCTGTGACCTCTGCCCCACAAACCGCTCTTACCCACTTCTTATCTGGAGCCCTTGGCTGCCAGTGAATGTCACCCCTCCGCTGCTCTGTGGTCGGTTGCCTACTGCCAGTGGCCAGTAATCAGGGGCGGGACTATATGGCTCTCATTGATTGCCAAAACATAAACGATAATACAAACTACTACTACGTATTAGTCTAAATTATGAATTCACTCTTAGTTTAATATAGCGAAATTAAGTCATATTTCCTAATTGGCGATTTAATTATTATAGGAAAACATATATTTTAAATAAATGATGGAGGCAATAAAATCAATGGAAGCACATATCCACAGGTGCGAGTGCCAAACCAAGGGCTGGGCAGACAGTGTACTTTTTACAAAATGAAAAAAAGACAGTCCACAACCTGTCGCCTTGGCCATCAGCAGAGGAACGGAAACAAAATGCTGCATTCTGAATGGAGCAGCCACACATGATTAGTTAGTAACAGGATTTGTAAACAAGCTCGTCTGCTGCCCTGCACACTTTAACAGTAGGTCAAGTTGTTACCGTGGGTCTGTACAGGATCTGTGCTTGTTTTCATAACCGCTTCTGCAGAATACTCTGGTGTCTCTCCCTCTGTCTGTCACCAGAGCGCTGTTTGTTTCATGCTGATATCGGGTCTGTCCGGGCCAAGCTGCTTGGTATGAAGCTTTTCCTGTAGTTTTATTAATGGCGGGTGTGAACATGAAAGAAAGCGTCGAGAATTGTCCAATCACATTAGATCAAAAAACATAAAAACGATACCAATTCGCTGCCAATAAAAGTGGGAGTGTCTGGGGTCCCGTGGAAAATCTGAAGCAACCAATTAGAGAGCAGCCTCAGGTCACCTGCTTGCCAAAAGTTGAAGGACTTACATACACACTCATTTGGCCGGCGACCTTCACCCAGGAAGTACAGCCTATGTATTCACACAGATACATTTTGGAACCAATTTTTAATGAATGCTGACAGGCGCTGACAGTCTACCAGGCGCATTGTACGAGTAAACAATTTTTATTTTATAATTATTCCGCATTATCTAATTAATTTATGTTTAACATGTTTAAGTGGACTTTCTTGGAGGGTTTCATTAATGAACCGCCACTGCCTGCTACTGTATAGTGGTGTTATGTAACATCTGGCTTCAACCTGACAGATCTGTGACACTCAAAAAATACAGGATATTTTGGTTCTGAGAGGCTCAAAACGATGTTGATGTAGCCACAAATATAACATCAATATGCATCTGAAGAGTTTTGTTCGAAAATAAAATGTCCACCATGTGAAAAAAAGTTATACTATCATAAACTGATTGATAGCACAACATTAAAAACAAAAGATAGTACTTTTCCATCAGATGGTAAGTAACTAAAGTCCTTGGTTGACAGTATAATCCTTCAATATACCCTGTATTAACATTTTAAACACTGAATGCTGAACGTCAGATAATGATTTGGACATGTGTTTTAGGAATTAACTTTTTATCAGAAAAGCTACAAATAAGTCCCACGTCATGTCGAGCGCAGCCCCATGCAGCGATGAAAGCTTCATTCCTGACAGTGTTAGCTAAGGGAGGGAATTGGGCCTACGGGGTTTCAGGCACTGAATTGACATGTTAAACATTATCTGAATCCACACGGTCCTTTCTCACGGTTTGCTGACAAGAAAGAGACAAAAACAACTGAATCCTTCCATTCCAAAATGAGTTATAAAATGCCACCTACTCTTATTGAGGATAAGGTTTCATCTGGTGATTATCTCTCATAATTATCTACAGTATATCTTGTATACTCTTATATTACCACTCATATTCTCTAAAGTCTGTAAGTTTGGTAAGACTAAAGTGGTAAAAACAGTCGTATGAAAAATGAGAGCTCCTTTAAGAAAAAGAGAAATGAAATCACATGACCTGAGCTGACCCGACCATGCAGGCATGAGTCAGCCAGGCCTGGAGCTGGAAACGGTTCAAAGACAGACAGAACGAAAGAAAGAAAGAAAGAAAGAAAGAAACTCAATTCAACTCAACTTTATTATGCCCATAGGGTTCAAACAGTCAGATAGTGATAGTGATAGTGAGTCTCATGTTTTGGATGGTACAATTACCTGGTATGTCCAAAAAAAAAATATATATATATACACATGTGACCTTTAGCAGCCAATAGAGGTTTAACAAATATGTAAATGTAGAATTCGTTGTTCAGTATTTGGAGAAAAAGCACCTGTGAGAAGTTGGACAACTGCATCCACTGGAGTTTTCATTGCTCTTTGTGTGTATGTGTGTGTGTGTGTGTGTGTGTGTGTGTGTGTGTGTGTGTGTTTGTTTGTTTGTGTGTGTGGGTGGATAGGTGGGTGGTTGCCCTCTATTCATATGTATATGTTTTTTATTATTCTTTTCTTTGGGAGAGACGTTTTTATTGCTCTACTGCATTGTGATTGTTATTCTGTGGTGTCTGATATTTTTCTCTCAATGAAAATAAAATTAAAAAAAAAAATCCAATATAAGTTAATTAAACACAAATACACAATTTGAGGAACTGGAAATTGTTTAAAATCATTTTTGAATAGATGTTTTTGCTACTGTTACAGTTGCCGATTCCTGTTTTTTTTGGCACAGCATGCAAACCTGCAGAGCCAAAGCTTTATCAGTTCAGAGCAACTGGGCGATGTCCATGTGCTGCCGGAGTTAACCACAGACCGAGTCAACTGACGTGACCTCAGACTCACAGACTCACAGACTCACAGCTGGCCAGATAACACACGGCTTCTCTCTGACCGCAGGGTGGAGGAGGTCGAGTCCTCTGTGGAGAAAGTGTTCATTAGAAACAGTTAACACCAGCTTGTGGTGTAATTCTGATCAGGTTTATTGATCAGACAGACGGGACACTCGGGGTCTGGATCGCTGGTTTCCACTGAGACTTAAAGGGGAAGAAGAGTGAGTCTGCAGCATGTGACCTCACTGACCTCACAGCTGCTCTGTTACAACACTCCCAGTTATACTTTACTGTCTATTACCAGGTGCTGTTTGTTTTGCTTATTTTTATTTTATCTCCTTTTATTTTTATTAAAAGCACAAAATACAGTATATTATTATTAGTAGTATTATTATTTATTTTATTAGTAGGAGTATAATATTCATTAATATTATTAACATAATATCAGCACTATAATAATAAAATCATCATCATCATCATCATAATAAACTTTATCTATGTAGCACTTAACAAAACAAAGTTACAAAGCAAACATAAATTAGCCTACAAAAAATTACAAAAAGAGTAATATCAATATCATAGCAAATGCCCACAAATACTACTGCTACTCATAATAATAATAATAATAATGATATACTTTGTGCCTTCCATAAATAAAATAAAATAAAATAATATAAAAAATAAAGTAAAATAAAATAAAATAAAGATAAATAAAATAATATAAAATAATATAAAAAATAAAATAAGGTAAAATAAAATAAAATAAAATAAAGAAAAATAAAATAATATAAAATAATATAAAAAATAAAATAAAGTAAAATAAAATAAAATAAAATAAAGAAAAATAAAATAAAATAATATAAAAAATAAAGTAAAATAAAATAAAATAAAGATAAATGAAATAATATAAAATAATATAAAAAATAAAATAAAGTAAAATAAAATAAAATAAAGAAAAATAAAATAATATAAAATAATAAAGAAAAATATAGTCGCAAGCGGCAACGGACGGGGTCGAAGCACAATATGGTAATTTGTCCAAAAGTGAGAAACTTAAGACACTTAGTTATCACAAGCTTAGCAGTGTGAGGAGACAGAGTTACCCACGGGATTTGAACCCACAATCTTTTGCATTGTAACCATTAGGCTGCTGAGACTATATCTCGAGCCTTAGAAAGAGTTTTTTAACTGTATCAGTGCACTACATTAATCAATTTAAACATGGCTTTGCAGATATGATCTTGAGAGTCCAGACATCATGTCTTTAGTTTGATAAAGATTGATCAGACTATCTTGAACATATCACATTATCAATTTATCAAACTATTTGCAGCTAGACATTGCGATTTACCATACGCTCAGTTTTCAAGATATCATTACAAATTTTTATCTCTTTATTAATTAAGGTATGCTGATTTCAAAAATCTTGTTGTTTTTTTTCTGTAACGTACGGTTTAGGAGGACAACGCTGTGGGATCACAGTCAGTTTTTGCTAAAACAGAGGGGGGAGACGTCAGAATCGGGGGTAGGTACCATGTATGAAAGATTTATCTCACTTCAGCCGACATGTCCTGAAAATTTCAGCTCTCTACGACATACGGCTGTTATTTATGAATTGTTTAAAGTTTTAATTTTAAAGTCTATGGAAATTTGGTTATTACGTAATAAGCCACGCCCACTTTAATCAATCACAACCAAATTTCATAAGTCGACTTGGACATGATCCTAGAATATGTGTACAAACCTTCATAAAAATTCATTCAGTCAATTACGAGATATAAACTTTTTGCATTTGTAGCGCCAACTAGTGATGGAACTCCAAATGCTTTTGTGGGCGTGCTCAAGCAACACTCCTCAACTTGTGTTATGAATTTTAGCTTGATTAGATGAATGGTCAAGGACTTATGGGCAATTTTGTGTAAGGGCATGTTTCGTTAAAAGTTTATCGGTTGTTAAAAGCCAATCCATTGGGGCAATCAATTATGCAAATAGAGATTTGAAAGAGCACGGTCCCAAGATGCTCCACACCAAGTTTCCTAGGAGGAGTAGTGAAAAAACAGATTTGGCAACAATTCAAAATGGCGGAAAATCTAGTCAGACAGAAATGGGCGTGGCCTATACGGATAGACGCAGAATGACCCAAGGAATCCAGTGGAAAATAATTTTGATTCTACGACGTACGGATCAGAAGTTGTAGGCCAAAACGTAAAGTTGCTTGCTATAGCGCCACCATGAGGCCAATTGACATGGATTTCGTAACCTGAGCAGCGGCTGAGACTTTGGACCTATCTGCCAAGTTTGGTTGCTCTAGCTCTTACGGTTTCTGAGATCCAGATACTTTTAGGGCAGAAGAAGAAGAAGAAGAAGAAAAAGAAGAAGAAGAAGCATAATAATCCTAACAAAAACAATAGGGTTCCAGCACCTCTTTTCAGTATAAAACCATAAAGGCAGCCTTGATGTTATCTAGTTGGCATCTGCATCTGTGGATCGTTCATTATAAGGTAATTAATTATGAGCTTATTATCATGTGGGTTATGAGTCTGTGCCAAACAAAGCATCCAGCCCACTGTGCAGGTATGGAATATTTCCAATCAGGACCACTATGCAAATTTCCTGGACCCAGATCAATAACTTGACCGTATAAGCCTTAATTTATGACTTTAAATTAGTTTAGTTGCACAGTAATAAAACATCAAAGCAAAGTTAAAAAAAAAAAAAACTTTCAAAAGTGATACAATATGATGATGAAAAACACAGGTAAGAAGAGATGCAAATTATTGATTTTACTTTATGAGACAACAAAAGTTTAATTTGACAATAAAATTCTGGTTGAAACACTGAATATTTTGCAATGTTTTGGGCACACTGGGCACGAAAATATTGGTATCGGTATCGGCCTTGAAAAACGCATATCGGTCAAACTGTTGCACAATCCACAGTGTGATGAAATTGACTTCACAGCGACGATGTTTGTATGTATAGTTGTTATATAACCAGGTTGTATAACCAGGCTAAAGGAATAGACGAGTTTGCCCAACTTCCTGCTGACAATCACTTCAGAAGACAGAAATCTTCACATCACACTGACTGCTGTGTATCAGAGAACAACAGTGGGTTAAAGTGACACTAGCTGTGTTTTAATCCACGAATAATCAGAATAAAGACGATCTGAATGAAGATATCTCATGTAGCCACCTGAATCAGAATAAACCCATTCCCAATTAAATTTCATCCCATTTGAAAGAGGTGATATAAACCTTTTATAATCTGTTCAATGGATGAAAATGTGTCATGTATTCTGATCTTTGGTTGGAATATCTCTACTCTTTGTGCGCACACTCGCCCATTTTAGGTAAGTGATGTCAGCGATGTTTACTGGTTTCTGGGAGAATCTGAATCAGGCGGGCGCCAAACAAAGTGGGATACTAGCAGAGGTGGTAGAAGTACACAAATCCCTTACTCAAGTAAAAGTGCAAATACTCATCTAAAAATATACTCTGGTAGAAGTTGAAGTACCATTTCAAATCACTTACTCAAGTCAAAGTATAAAAGTACATGGTCTTAAATTTACTTAAAGTATAAAAGTAAAAGTCGTTCTCCAAAAGTCATTTCTAATGTTCTAAACTGGTTCTCTGTTGAGCGTTCCTCTGGATCACAGATAAGAAAGAGTCTGCAGCTTAAATCACAAACGTTAATTCTATTAGCTGAATTCACTAACGTTAATTCTCTCTCTTGTTACTTCTCTCTTCTTCGTGTTACTTCTCTCTCTCTCTGTCCCTTTCCTTCCTTTTTGGTGTTGCTTTTCTGAACAAGCAGCCAATCACATTTGGCTCTTGATCAGCTGCGTCCGGGATGGAAGCCGTCTGATGCGGAAAATAAAAAAAATTGTTGAAAATCAGTTGATGATTTCCCAAGAGTAACGAGTCTGTTTTGAAAATGTAGTGAGTAGAAAGTACAGATTTTTTTTCTTTTGAAATGTAGTGAGTAAAAGTAAAAAGTCTTCAGTGAAAGAAAAACTTGAGTAAAGTACAGATACTTGAAAATCCTACTTAAAGACGAGATGAAATGAAAAATGCCTTTTTAACCCTTTTAGATCACATCCCCGGTCATACTGTGCACCTATTTAACAATATATGCCAAAAAAAATACCAAAAATCAATTTCATTGTATTCTTATATCAAAATTCAATCATGTTTTCTTCCTGTAAAACAAAATATGCCATGTGCTTACATAAGCATGCCCATAACTAATTTCAACCAATAATATCATGACATCCACCCATCAATCAATCTTCAACTTTTAGCGCACAGAGCTAAGAGGCTAAGATTCATTAGTTAGCTAGCTAGCAACAGCACGGTACTTCGGTGTGTCTTCGGGTGTTAGGACACGCCCACTTTTCAACGTTCAAATCAAATTCCTCCCAACGTTACGTCCCGCCTGTCTTTCCTGTTTCACTCGGAAATACGTCACGATACGGAAGTTAGATACTCTCGAAATGCCGTTTCATCTCGTACAGTAATGAAATATTTTTACTTTGTTGCATCCCACCTCTGGATACTAGTCCCACTATACACACTACATACAACATGTAACTCTGTGGCACATGTAGTATGTTTAGTCTGGTAGAATCCCATTCCCAACACTCCCAACATTCGTTACTGACACGACTTTATTGTTCGAAACATTGCGTTTAATAACTGTCGGAGTCATATGTTGTGATCAAACTGTTGCTTCAGCAGAAAACAACAGCAGTAAAGCCATAATGGTACCAAGCATTATTTTGTCAGTAACTTTTGTTCTGATTTGATATTTTGCAGCATGTAAACACTCACCTTATGCGATCATTTTATTTAGCGCTCATGTAAATACTTCAATCTTCAACTGGAATGATTTGAGTCAGAATTTAAACAACATGGCTCTTGTAAGCGCAGGGTGGAATATGGTGCTGAGATTTACACAACAAACTGAGTGAATCAGGATTAGATGCAGACAGCTTTAGCCTGTTAACTACAAGAAGCATCACAAGCTCAATGTTTTACTATGTAAATGTGTAAATTATAATAATAATAATAATAAACTTTATTTGTATAGCACCTTTCATACAAGAAATGCAGCTCAAAGTGCTTTACAACAGAGAAATTACATGCACCAAGTGCTTCACATAAAACCTGATAATGATAGTGAGAATAAGATAAAGAGGAGAATAGAATACATAAAATGCATCTTCACATGAAAATAGACATAGAATGAGCATAACATAAGATGGAAAATAAAACCCACTGAATAACAATAGTAAAAATATGAGGAATGCATAACATAAGATGGAAAATAAAATCCACTGTAAAATAATAATAAAAATAAAGTTAAAAAATAGTACATAGGAGTACATAGGATGCATAAAATCAAGTAAAATACAAGGATCTACAGTATTCACATACTTCCTACATCCTTGAAGACTTTGACTTTGCATCTGGGATATTTTGTTTTAATTCCCTTGTCATTTGCATTTTGTTGCTCTTCCACCATTTTCCTCTTTTGCTGAGTTTTGTTGTCATTCAGTCTCTCTTATGTAATTCTGTATTATCTTTGCTTGTCATCTTGATTAATTGGTTTGTTTATTTGTTTCTTTTCAAGGTGATTTGTTTTGCTTATGAAACATCTTGCTGTATGTGCACCGCTTCTGTTCCCAAAACCACAATTCATGCATCAACAACCACAACATATATTTGGCATCAGTGATGGAAACTTGTTTGTTTACCAGCCAAATTTCAATTAAAAGCAACAAGATACAATTTTGGGGTTTGGATGATGGCCTCAGCTGTAGCATAAATGTATTTAGGAATCACTACTGTCACACCCATATAGGTAACATCTATCCTCAGATATATCTAGCATCTGTCAAATTTAAAGTAAACAGATTTTGTGTTGTTTTTCTCTTCAGGACAGCTTCTCTGTTCGTGATGATTCAGACTGTCAGAACATACAGTGCTAATCCACTCTCTTCCTTCCTCATGTGTTTAGTTCCTTCCACAGAGTTTGCACCATCACAGATGTTTGAAAACTGTCTATCGCATGTTAATATCCCAGTTCTCTCTTGTTTTGCATTGTGGACCTGTTTGTTTGAGTTTGTGCCCCGTCATAAAGTCCGGGCTCCCTTCTTCCCTTCTCTTCTGTCTTGAGGCTATCTTGTAAATCACTAAATTCACCTGACACGACTTTTTTTGTCACGTTAGCCAACTGGATTGTTATAATTTAATAGGATCCCAATTTGGCTGGTGACTGCTAGTCATTTCCAAATTTGGTTTGCATCTCACATTTGTTTAATCAGTCAAAAAAATCGACAATAAATTCAAAAAAATCTACATGTGTGTGTCCCCTGCAAACATAACTTCCTGTTTCTTTTGTCTGTCAGCATGGCTCTGTCTCTTTTTTCATTCTTGTGTCCTCCATGACAGATTGATGTAATATCATAACAGCAGAGGTACGACTGCAATGTAAAAGAAGGTGCATCAGATGGAGACTTGGCCCAAGAGGACGAATGGGACGTCCCAAGATTCATCGCAAGAGCCACGCGTCACATCCAGACAACACTACAATCTATAGTACAGTTGGTTTAAAAACAGATGGAAAAATGTACTGCTGTGCATCTTAACTGATCGCGCAATGAAATGTCAAGCACAGTCCGTCTTAAACTGTAAGGACGCTTCTCTGTGCTCAGTCTCATGAGATGTTTCTTCTCTCCAAGACGACTTCAGAAGAACTTTCTCCACAAGTTCTTGGACTTGATATTCAGCCCATCTCTACCTACAGTCACAGCCACTGTAGAAGTGCTCCTTCACGCATTTATCCTGCATCTAAACTGCATTAGTACTGCAATTTTAGTCTTGAATCTCATACAACAGAACCAAATTAGTGTAGCCTGGCCTCAGACTTCTAGACAGCCTCTGTTTATATTTGTCATTTCTCGGCTTGTTGAAATTTTTTGGCGCTTCATCGTTCTGGTGGAATCGTCCATGTAGGGGCTTTCTCTGACGTCAAAAACCATCAGAAACTATCATAACAATCAGCCAAATTAGGCTTTTACTGAAGCCTGTTGGCAAGACGCCGAATGCATCTTGCAACAAATGCTTTTAAAAGCGTATATATTTCTCCAGTTTGACTGCAGGTAAGCTGTATTCAGTTTCTTGATAGCTGCTTCATTGCAAGGTCAGTGCTTACATTTTCATCTGCCATCGCTTCCTCTGCTTCCTAACTGATTACGGCATCATCCAAGACCCCGCCCACAAATTGAATAACCCAATCAAAATGCCAGAACGTCCCAGTGATCAGACCGCCCCATCGACCGCTTCATCAAGGAGGTGACCAGACCATACGAAGCATCAGAAAATTCCAACAAAGTAGGCTTGGCTAACATGTGGAAACCAGCAAACGAATCCAAGGACAACCGGATGTAAACACAGGAGCGTCGGAGGGTTAGGGCCAGGGTAAAATTTGCATAGTGTAACGCAAAACTTTAACCTGTTACTAGAGCATTCTTTGTGACTTCTGAAGACTTAAACTTAAACTAAACTAAGCTCCCTCCTCAATAGGAAGACGAGTGCCTTCAGGTCTGGGGACAGAGAGGAGGTTCGGTCCGGTCCAGAGGGAGCTGAGGAGGAGGATTTAGGAGAGGAGCTGGAACACCTACTGGGAGAGGACTGAGATCAATCGACAACAGAACATTGCGTCAGACCCAAAGCCGCCTCCCCCCCACCTTCCAGCTTGGCAGGCCCGGCAGTTTGCATACCTTCGTTCACCTGCTCCACAGAGCGGATTCCCACCTGGAGGCCTGGAGGCACGATGACAATCAGGCCTCTCCAGGTGGGAATGAGAGGCCTGGAGAGGCATGGACGCATGGTGGGAATCACAGAGTTTGATTTCTCCATTCATCAATTTGCTGGAGGACCCCCTGGAGCCCCCTCAAGGACCCTTGGTGGTCCCCGGCCCCCACGTTGAGAACCACTGCTGTAGAGTAGCATGGAGGTTTAGCATTAAGCACATTTTATACTTTAATGAAAATAAAATACTCTGCATGCAAACTGACTCTATTTGACGTGTATTTGGGGTTGAAATGTAGGTGTTGCGTACCTGCCGAAAAATCTCAACTTTGCGCTGAGTTTATGCACGAGTCGCGCACTCTGATTGGTCGATCATAGGCTTGTGACCCCATAAAACGAAGCGATGGCTACCGGCGCCGCCCCGTCACAGGTGTACATTATGCAGAATAGTTAACAATTCAACCAAAGAATGATTTTCGCTTTTCAGGCTGTTTCATGGATAGTTCATATGATTATCAGAGGAGACCTGAAAACTTCAGTATTTCACTAGAAAAAAATAAAAACTGAGAATAATCAGAAAAAATAGACATGATAAAAAATGTGTTTGGCAGAAATATGTTTTTTTTTCGCATCCCATAAATCAACTCACAACCCCCCGAGGATTTCTAACCCCAGGTTGAAATCCACTGCTGTAAGGTGATTTGAATAAAACATTCAACAGATGTCATGTGTTATGTTGCTAATTTGAAAGCGAAGGCCTTTTGTCATCTAATACTTCAAACTCTGCTTGGAGATCTGCCTGTACTCAATTTGGATTTTTGTCAACATTAACAGTAATAATAAGCTGACTTGACATATTTCCTCTGAATCAGAACCAAGACAAACAACTTCCTTGTTTTGAAATTGCTTCATTCTGTCGGTTTAACTGGAGCTGGTGGAAAGGTGTTTGGCAGATGATGTTTGGAGGGTTTTATCTTGGTAACAGATCCAGCCTGGCGGCCCGCCGACCTGTCTGTCACCCAGAGACCCACGGGACAGACAGAGCTGCCTGTCTGTCGCTCTGCTTCTGTCTGTCATGAGAGCTGAACTCTTTCTTTCTTTCTTTCTTTCTTTCTTTCTTTCTTTCTTTCTTTCTTTCTTTCCACAAGTGTTTGACTGGATTTGGAAGCTGATACGATATTTTTGGTTGAAAGTGCCCGATAGCCAATATTTTGTACCAATGGTAAATATCTTAAAATTTGACTATTTGTGTGTCAAAAACACCCCGCAATTTTCAGTGTATCCCCCAGAATTTTATTCTTGTCAGGATGGAAAAGCCTCTGAGACATAATTTAGACCAAAAGGACTCTAAAACTCTCCTTTGAAAGGAGGATAATAGGATAATAGCCTAATTATAATAATAAAACATATTCATACATACTTGTATGGAATCCGATCAAAATGTCGCATTAAAATCATTTCAGGTGAAGGGCTTCCCAATTATGGTTAAATATGTAACCAAAGAAAATGATCTCTGTCTACCAGTTATTTGTCTAAAAAGGTAAAATTAATAATTTATCAGCATACTGAGATTACAGTTAAAATTAACAACGATTATGCCATAAAAAATTCAGTGCTAATTCCCAGTGAGCTGTCAAAATACCAACAGCATGAGCGTTTAGACAAAATTTGATGTATTTACTTAACAATTCTGATTAAGTCATGTGTCACTACCTCAACCTCAACGTCTTTTTCCAAATCTGCCATATTGCACCAACCCTACAGTCATTTTACTAGATTTCATCTTTGCAAAATTTGCAAACGACTGCGTTGATAAAGGATATAAGAGTGAATAAGCGACGGAAAATAGTCGATTATTGTTCATAACATACTTATTTACCTTATTTACCTGAATTTTTACCAGTATTGCTACATTCCAAGGGATTCTCACATTCTCCCCACAGCGCCCATTCAATTTCCACTCATGCCTAATGTCTGCCTTTCTATTGGTCAGAGCGAGCGTCCTGTAACACACAGGTCACAGATCTGATCCCCGCAGCAGCCGTGAAGCTGAACAGACGGAAAGAGAGACGGACACACAAACAAATGAAATGAAGACACAGACAGGCAGGCAGATCGTTTCCATGCTGCGGCGTCTTTTCTCTGGCTCTTATGTAAGCTCTAATCCACCCTGAGGGCCGAGGGACGGATTTGTTTAGGATCTCCATAAACACACACACACACACACACACACACACACACAAACACACACACACATTCAGAAACACGACTCGCACTGCCTTCTCTGCACTGAGAGAAATGCATCACTAAAACAACAACACAAGCACACACACATACGCCGCCTGCCCTTCCCGCATCCAGGGACATGCATCACTAAACTTACTAATCAAACCACACACACACACACACACACACACACACCACACACACACCTCATACACACCACAGTCATTTCTAAGGACAACTTTGCATCATCCAAATCATGCAGCTGGCCTCAGTTGGACCACAGCAATCTGTCACTGAAGCAAAATCCCTGCTCACTCCTCCATCACATACAAACACACTGGTCAGGTCTGGATGACAGAGTAGAGTAGAGTAGAGTAGAGTAGAGTAGAATGCAGAGTCAGATCGTGTCGTGAGACCATGAGACCATCGTCATGAGCGGCGGACTGTCAGAAAAGCAGAATGCATTATGGGCCTGGAAGAAGACTTAAGTCCCTTCCTTTCAAAACCAGGAGAGCCATTATCAGTTTAGTGCCAACATCTGTTAGACTATTAAAGACCCCACGAAACAGCATCTTTACTTCCTGGATTTGATGTATTTCCTGTTGAAACAGGAAGTTGGGGGCGGGACATAACACAGGGAGGGATCATTCAAAAAGTCTAAACCAATGGAATATGAGTCAGGGAGAGAAAGGCAGCTTTATTTGATGGGAGGGGTGGAGGGGCGGGACTGTTAAAAAATCTGATGGTTTTATTGGTTAGAAATTTAGATTTATGCGTCCTGGTGCAGCATGATGTCACCATGTCAACCAGGAAGTAAAAGTTGTTTCATGGGGACTTGAAATGACAAAGCACATCTTGAGACTGAAACAGCATTGGCAGATGAAGAGCTGTTATATTTACTTCATTTTTCTTGGCTTTATTCAGATTGAATATTGTGTAATTTATTGTGTATTGATCCGTCACTACTGAAGTTACCCTCCAGGAAAATACAGTTCTTCTATTCTATTCTATTCTATTCTATTCTATTCTATGAGTGCCAGTATAGATCTACTCACTACAACCTGTTTGCAGCTGCACTGGAGTCGTTTCGTTTCGTTTCGTTTCATTTTGTTTTGTTTTGTTTTGTTTCATTTCATTTTGGTTCGGTTCATTGCAGTTTCGTTTTGTTTCTCTGCACAGTGATGACACGTGGCAGTGACCTGATTAAAGGTGCTGCAGTTCACATGTTTACTCCTCAACATATCATTATGACTTGAATTATTTGAAAAATGCTGCAGCACTGATAGGCATGTGCTACAGGGTGATAATAACAGAGACGGTTTAGAAACGAGACGGTGCAACTGACGGTCATTTCCTGTATCTGTGTCACGTGGGTTTCTCCACTGCCCCGCCCCCTTTAGGAGACTAGCGGCAGGTCCTGAGTCTGTTCACTCCAACGGGAGAAGTGAACGTGAGCACAGATTATGACCGATTCTTTCGCCCCCATAGTCACCGAAGTAAATATTGGACCCAATTTTCACAAGCCACATATCTTCCGAACATTCTGACACTAAAATGGCATTTTTCAGACAGACAAATCAGGAGAAAATTAACTTTGTTCGAGACCCGTCTCTGTCTCAGCAACACACTCTCGCGAGATCTGGGGCCTTATACTACGAAGCGGGATTTGGGGTTAGCGAGCTAGCTTTGGGTTTAACCCTGGCTTTTCGGTCTCACGAAGGTGGTTCACTTTTAACCGGGGTAGATCACCATGGTAACTGATGCTGCACGGCGAACCTGCTCCGGAGCAGGTTAAATTCAGGGTATCGGATCAAAACGTATGAAAGGCCCGCCTTCTGACCAATCAGCTCTCTGGAAACAGGGAGTCACCATTCCTACAGGATCAGAAACTGAAAAGTGTTATTTTTGAATGAACAGACAGTAAGAAGTGTTTACAGACCAGTAGAATCACGTTGTTTTCCATGATAACTTATTATATTGGAGATATAGCAGGTAGGCTACTTAATTGACCATATTATTAATGGATTAAAGTTACTGTTGCATATATTAATTGCGCTGACTTTATTTAATTGGATTCCCAACAGTGTTTGGTTCAATGTCGGCTATTCATATTCCATCACCGCAGCCCTGAAGAACAAGAGACCGACTTTATGAATAGAAAATCTTTTTACAGCCTCAATGTGTCCACAAACTATTTTATCAGTGAAAAATATGCCCACTGTGTCCTAATGACGGGGCAGTTCCTCCAGTAATCCTCTCTAGCCTTGGAAGCAGAAACAACTTTTACTTTTCGCGGTTATGTTTTGTAATGCTGACAGTTATTCATTATAAGAATTTGTTCTTCTTGAGAGGAGAACCCAATGTTAGTAGCTATCCATTTCTTTCCGATACCCATGTTGAAAATGTCAGCAGGAAATATTAGGGCTTATATCATCCTATAATTAGGTCTATTGTGTATGTCTTTAATGTTTGATTAGCCTATTTTATTATTTTCGCCTATTTTTAAGCTATTACTTATTTTTATAGTTTTGCGCTTATATTCTATGTCCTTTTCCCCGCTGAATCATATTACTTTTGCTGCACAACTATCTAATTTCCACACGGGGATCAGTAGTTTCATCTTATCTTATCCGAATTGTTTGATCTGGATCTGTCCATGTTGCATGTGATTGGCTATTTGTTACAAACCCCGCCTCTTTCATGTGAACGCGCTCATAGCTGGATAGGTAAATCCTGGGTTGACAGAGCCAGTTGATAACCAGCTACGTGAGACCGGTTATCTGGATCGCCAATGTTAGGTTTAGTGAAGCCGGCTAACTCAAACATACCCTGACTTTGTTGAGCTTGCTTCGTGGTACAGGCCCCAGGCAACATCATCATATATCCTGTCGGTCTGGTTTCACTGCAGTGCTGCCGACGGCGCTTTCCAACTGGATAAACAGAAATTTAAAGGGACTCTAAACCATGAATTAAAAGTTAAAGCTGAAATAAAACTTGTGTTTCTTTCTTCACACGACGTTCACAAGACTTCCAAACGAGGTGGGGGGATGGGGGGGGGGGGAGGCGACCACGCAGACAGGAAGTGTATACCATTTCATACCATTGGCGCAGCTTGTAATGCGTCATCTTGTGTGTATAGAGCATCTTTGATAATAATAATAATAATAATAATAATAATAACTTTATTTGTATAGCACTTTTCTAAAAACAATGTTTACAAAGTGCTTTACATACAATAAAACCCAAAAGCAGTGAAGTGAAACTACCACAATGAATGATAGAAAAATAAAAATAAATTAAAAATATATATATATAATAGAAAATAGGAATAAAATATAATATATGAGGTTGCAACAGTCTAGACCAGTGGTTCTCAACGTGGGGTCCGGGGACCACCAGGGATCCTTGAGGGGGTTCCAGGGGGTCCCCAGCAAACTGATGAATTGTTAAACCTCAGCATTATTTAATTCAAAAGAAGTTAGCACAATTAGAGAATGTAGAAGAATGACTGTTTTGATCATAGTTTCTCTGTTATCTCTCTACCTACAATACAGACAGTCCTGGAATTCTGGATCAAAATCATATCTAACAATAATATTATCAGATTTACATCCGAGAGACAAAATTTCATCAAATGTGGGTCCGTGGTTGTAATATGTACTAAATTAGGGTCCTTGATATGAAAAAGGTTGAGAATCACTGGTCTAGACGAGATGAAATAAAAGCATGAATTACCTTCTCTAAATCAGCATGAGATAAAAATGACTTGATTTTTGATACATTTCTTAGTTGAAGGAAGCAGGACTGCACGACTCTCTTTACCTGCTCCTCGAAAGTCAGGACACTGTCAAAAATCACTCCTAAGTTTCTGGCCACAGGCTTTATGTTAGATGATAAGTCACCTAGAATCTAGATCATGTAGAAATGATGCAGGGTGATGCAGGGTGATGCAGGGTGATGCAGGGTGGGGACACTTGTACAATGCCAACCATTCCATAACAGGTGGTGATGATGACTTTAATTGCTTTTCGAATACATTATTAAACTGACAGCTGTTATTTTACATCTGTGGGTGGAGTGTATGGAGTTCATAGTTGTTTCTCTGGATAGACCTGAAGACACTGGCAGTAGCTTTTAACAATGAGACAAAACAAAAAATCAGATATTCAAATGTTATTTATCTGTAAAGTCTGAGAGAAGCATGCAGCACACTTTCTTAGTGTGATACCTGAGTGTGTTTAGGCATGTTGGTTGTACTGAAATAGTTTTGTAAGCTCAAGTTTTTGTGACTCACAGTGCCACAGTGAAACAGTCGATCAATCAGCCAACTCATGGTTGTGAAACCTGGAAGTGGAGATTTCTAGTGTTTTCTAAGTGGAAATCTCCACTACGATCTCCTTTCTGGTTGAAGTCTAATCCACATCAGTAAAACCGGTCTCATATGTTTTTATTGGCTGATAAGACAGTGAGTCTTTGGTTTTAAAAACCTTCACAACAACTGCTGTAAAAGTCTTTGATTATGAGAGTTTGTGCAATTGATAGACCAATGAAATATTAGATCAATGAAAATCATAGAACCCACCTAAACTCAGTTTACCCACTGCTTTATAGAATAGAGTTTACTCACCTTTTTAGGCCTGATATAAAACTTTATCACCTAAATTCATAGTACACATCATAGTAACTAGGCATTTGTTGGCATGTTAAAGTTGCTAACACAGCATGGCTGATAAAAGTGCAAAATAGAGGTTTAGACTTGATTCTGGATGGGAATGTGTGTGTGGTGTGGAGGAGTGTGTTTGCCTCTCCGGTGTCTCTGTGTCTCTGCAGAACTACAACCAGGCCAACTGTCTTTATCAAGGCTCTCGTAAAAAAAAAAAACATCAACCGACAGTGAGGCAATTGCTCTGCTGTGAACTTTGCTCTCACATTTTATAGTGGCACGGTAAAAGGTTGTAACATCATTTATAGTATAGTATAGCTTTTTGCTGCAAACATCATGTGCACTGTAAAAAAATACAGAAAAATCCATAAAATGTGTAGTAGTTTGAACAATTAAACAACAACTTGCATAATGCAGCAGGTTGCCTATAGAGCAAATACTGAGAAAAGCTGCTAGCAAAAATGTTGAAAGAATTCAATATTGAGTGAGGCTGTTCTGTTATTGAAAGTAGAGTTAGACTGATATATCAGGCCAATATTACTTTTTTTTATTAAAGCTTTATGAACTGGATATAGGTTGGATCACTAATGTACAGAACATGTAATTACAGTAACACTGTCGGGGTTAAGGGTCACACATACTAACATGCATTCATGGTATTGTAGGATGCTTTGGTTCAATGCTTCGTGTTTTTGTGTGTAAATAGTTAATGCATCAGTTTGTGGCCTCACTGTTTGCTCTGTGAAACTGACTTCAGACCTGTGGGTTAGCAGCAGAGCTGTCAGCCGTCTGCGACTGGCTGAGGGCTCAGTAATTTTCCACAGGCGAACTACTGGCTGGCTGGCTGACTGTAAGGCTGCAGGGAGTCGCAGCTGAAAGGGGAAGTCATCAGTCCACTCCTTCTCACAGACTCACTGTTATTCTCCTAATCCTCCCAGAGAGAGAGAGAGAGAGAGAGAGAGAGAGAGAGACAGTACTAGAAGGGAAACACTCCTTTACTGAACAACACATTTCTGTGGTTTTTGGTGACAAGGTGTTACAGTAGTATAGTTATGAGGGACTCAAACAAGTAGTTTTGGAAACAGTGCATGGTGGTATCGCACCTTTTCTGCTTTCATCTGTTGTTTTTGAGTCAGCGAACTCTCTTCACACCCCGCTGCAGCCCAAGGCTAACTGCACTCTGGAGGATTTAGAGCACCAGTTTTGGAAAGAAACCCAGGATAAGCTATACACACCATTTGAAAAAAGTGACAGCTAGTCTCATAAGATGATTTATAGCACAGAATTAGAAGAAATCATGGTGTTGTTTAAAGGATATTATGTAACTTAAGCTGACAAAATGATGTGTCAATTTCCTCTTCAAAGTGGATGCAGAGTGTAGTGTTAACCCTTCACTTACTGAGTATGCTCACTGTTTTTCAGCTCTGCTCTGCTTCACATTCATAGAGTTTCACACAGAGGAGTCAGCTTTGCTCGAGTCCCAAGTCAAGTCTCAAGTCTAAATGTAGATTACCAAGTCAAGTCCAAGTCATTAATGTCAACTCTCAAGTCTAAATGTAGAACAGCAAGTCAAGTCAGAACAAATCAAGAGTCCAGAATCAATTTAATATCTTAAAGAAAACTAAATATCTAGGACTTTTCAATGCAATATGGTTTTAATAGGATAAAAACTTGGTAAGAGCATCATGAGTTTGATTTCTATAATCAGTTTCAACTTCAATAAATTCAATCATTCCATACAAATTCAGAAAACAGAATTTAAATTCAGTCGTCTGCTGGAACAAATCTCATCACTTTCAATCTAAGTCATTTACACAAACACAAGATCTCAAGTCAAGACTTTAGAAACCTTTTCAAGTCATCAAAGTACAAGTCAGAGTCAAGTCCCAAGTCACCAGAACCCAAGTCAAGTCCAGTCTCAAGTCTTCTCTTCATGCAGCAAGTCGAGTCTCAAGCAATTCAAACTGTGACTCAAGTCCCCACCTCTGGTTTCACATGTTCACACTGGGAGCTGCCCAGTACAACCACAGTCTTCCACTGCTGGACATTGAGCAGCTCTGTTACAGCAGCTGGGGGTTCAGTGCCTTGCTCAAGGGCAGCTAGACAGTAGTTGTTGAGGGAGGAGAGAGCTCTAAACCCAGAGTGACCAGATCTCTCTGTTTGTTGGGGACAGTCCTCTCAGATTTGTCCCCAGTTGGCATTATCCCTGGAAATGTCCCTGATTCTCCCTCTCTGGATGGTTTAGGTTTTTACCAGATGAATGTCTGGTGATGAAGCCTCATGGTGCGTGCCGTGTGGCTGCAATGTCCTGGGTTTGAGTCCGGCCTGGGATACAGGCTTATTCTAAAGTGGACTAAACCTGTCTTTAAGCTCAGGCCTTAGCTAGTTCTGCTCTAGGTTAGTCCTGATTTTGCAGGGTTAACAAGAGTATTGTGCAGATCGTAGCTCTGGGCTAACTGGTTAAAACATATTAACTTAGCCTTGGTCTAACTTTAACTCTTTGGCTAAGGATAACCCTGGAATATAGATGTGTACTGAGAATAGCACTAATACTGATTACCTGTTTACCTTTTATGTAAATGGAAAATAAACATGAACCTACTGTGAAACCTACCTATCACTGAGCAGTTGAAACCTACCTCCACTGCTCAATAAGACTATAGCCTACACCACAATTTGCAAGCTATTAGCTAGATTTTAAAAAGCTTCCACTCGCTGTCCCAGTAATTACCCATAATGCAACTATGCATGGCAGGAAAATATTCATCCAAACAATGCAATTTCATTATCATTCTGACTTCCAGTGCGATAAGGTGTATCAGTAGCAAGCCAGCTGCAATTGAATAAAAGGGAGGACAGGGAAAATAAATAAAATATTTTTCATTTATTTATTGTGTTTTGTTTTATTCTCTGTCTCTGTCTCTCGTATCCATGCAGCCAGAAGGAGGCTGGCTGGACTGCAGGCTCTCTGTAGAAAAACAAAAAAAAAAACAAAAAAAAAATTGAAGGGTGTTATGTTTGGACGGCTGCGCTGTTAGTGTCGTTGGACGGGAGAACATGTGACAGGAAACGTGACAAACATCTAGACGAGAAGCTTCCTGAAATAGAGAGGAGAGAGAGAGAGAGAGAGAGAGAGACAGAGAGAGACAGAGAGAGACAGAGAGAGACAGAGAGAGAGAGAGAGACAGAGAGAGACAGAGAGAGAGAGAGAGAGAGAGAGAGAGAGAGACAGAGAGAGACAGAGAGAGACAGAGAGAGACAGAGAGAGAGAGAGAGAGAGAGAGAGACAGAGAGAGACAGAGAGAGAGAGAGAGAGAGAGAAAGAGAGGATCTGCCATGTCTGATATGCCATGAAGTGCCTTTGGAGTTATTTGTATTTTTGTATTAACTCTTCTCAATTTGGGAATTTTTATAGGTTATTACATATTGATGGTTTTGTACATGTTTTTCAAACCAAAACAATTTATCATCTCACTGTGGTTTCATGTATAAACTGTTTGCTGGTGTTTGAAAATGTACTTTTTGTATGCCGCTTTGGCAATATGGCCTCCGATATCAGGCCAATAAAGTAAGTGAAATGAATTTAATTGAGAGATAGAATGAGAAAGAGAATGTGTTTATCCCCAAGGGAGAGAGAGAGAGATTGCGACAGATTGAAAAAAATAAAGAGCGATGGAGTGAGAAAGAGGAAGACAGAGGCACATCTTAAAAACACTAGAAACGAGAGAGAGAGACACGAGTTTATAACTCAATTTCCCCATGGGGATCATTACAGTTTCATCTAATCTAAACTAACCTAATAAATCTAAATGTTGAATTTGCTTCTAAGAAACAACAGACTTGACCCAGCTGGGTTGTGTTTGAACATTTGACAAAACTTAATATATCTCAATTAAATTCAATTCACTTACTTTATTGGCCTGATATCAGAGGCCATATTGCCAAAGCGGTATACTAAAAGTACATTTTCAAACACCAGCAAACAGTTTATACATGAAACCACAGTGAGATGATAAATTGTTTGGTTTGAAAACATGTACAAAACCATGATGTCTCACTTCTGAGTCTGCTGAACTGTCTGGCCAGATGAATCTAAATAAAACTGCTGTCCTCCAGTTGTGCTATCCAACTCTTCCTCTCTCAAATCAGAAGTGTAGCCTAATCCTGTTCTGAGACATGTAGGCCAGTAACGCCTCTGTAGCCTACCTGACTGCTGCTGCTGAATTATGCTAAATATGCAGCATGCTAACATCAGTATGTCCAATTCCAGAGATTGTTTGACCAAAATTTCACAATCAATGACAAATAAATACTGTTTTCATAGCGGTTTCTCATAAATTAAGCATGCTCTGTTTGTCTTTTTCAAAGTTAAATGTTGAGTATGCTAGAAACTCTCTAAATAGATTGTGCTAAATGTTGAGGTTGCTATCATGCTAGTTCTCTGAATAGAGTGCGCTAAATGTTGAGGATGCTATCATGCTAGTTCTCTGAATAGAGTGCGCTAAATGTTGAGGTTGCTATCATGCTAGTTCTCTGAATAGAGTGCGCTAAATGTTGAGGTTGCTATCATGCTAGTTCTCTGAATAGAGTGCGCTAAATGTTGAGGATGCTATCATGCTAGTTCTCTGAATAGAGTGCGCTAAATGTTGAGGTTGCTATCATGCTAGTTCTCTGAATAGAGTGCGCTAAATGTTGAGGATGCTAGCATGATAACTGAATAGATTTTACTACATGTTCAGGGTGCTAGTTCTCTGATTAAAGTGTCCTAAATGTTGAAGATGCTAGCAACTCTGAATAGATTGTGCTGCATGTTAAGGATGCTAGCTTCTCTGAATAGATTGTGCTGCATGTTAAGGATGCTAGCTTCTCTGAATAGATTGCGCTAAATTTTGAGGATGCTAGCTTCTCTGAATAGATTGTGTTAAGGTAAATGTTAAGGCAACAGAAAATATGTTATCCCCCATAAATGATGCCGCCCCCTCTGGGCTAATAAATAAACTACAAGTGTGAAAAAGGTCAAAATTTTAAGTCTCTAATATAACAATGCAAGTTATTTTCTTGGCATTTGTGGATTTACAAATGTCCCAGTCGCCGCTTGGGCCAAATAAACGAAAAAACCTTTGGGGGGAAACTGTTTTCCAGGAAACTCAAAATGGTAGAAAATTCAATTTAATGTACACAGGTTGCTCTGCAGGAAAGTTTGTAGAGCAAGGAAAATCTGGATATGTGCACCACTTTCATGTCATTTCATTCAAACATGAAGATATTACTGTTTTGTTTTTGTTTTTGTTTTTTTTGGACCTGTAATTGGTGAGATGCAAGTTTCGGTAAAACCTGATAAGCGGTGTCCGAGATATCGTGTACAGACGAGCAAATGAACGTAGACCGATCTATAGTCCTCACCCCGAAATCAATGAGAGGGAGGAATGACAGAAAAGAGAAAACAGGAAAACATGCAGTGAGAAGGGTGAAGACAGAGAGAACGAGGAGGCAGAGGGAGAACGACAGAGAAACAGGGAGAAATGTCACAGTTCTTCCTCCTCTTCATCATCATCATCATCATTTCCACCCGCCCCTCTCGTTGGGGACCCGGGCCTCCTACTTGAGGGAGGCGTGCCAGGTTTTAATCCCATATTACTGAGCAGGCAGTCAGTCAGGCAGGCCAGAGATTAGCGCCTGTCATCTGACCGCCCCGGCCGGCCAGGGAGAGGGATTAAACCGAAATAAACGCACCATTTCCTAGTAAACACCAGAATGGCAGGCCAGCACAGGGAGGGGGGGAGGAGGGGGGGTTAGGTTGTTTCCAAGCAAGGCAGAAAAATGTTTTATAATTAGATGAGTGTTCAGGGATAACAGAGATGTTAATTTCTTGGGGAATGAATGCACATTCATAAAGCCACAGACAACAAAACAGCGAACGAGATAAAAGATTTCTGCAAACCGGATTGATATCCAGAGGATTGACACATCGATGACATAAAAACTAGAATAAGAGATATCTTAACCTAAATAAAGGTCACAGATTTGGTGAAGCAATATGGTCATACATGGATTACTGGTGTAAAGCAGGTGAAATTAGTCTGGTTTAGAGTAAACTCAAGAGCCAAAGGACCCGGGACTGCTAACAACTTTGTCCTGTACCGATGAGCGATTCTTTCATTCCAGTATATCGAGTTATTGCCTCCTTGTCTGGTCTTATCATTTGATGTTGGTCTGTGTGGGTGTATGTTGAGGAGATTTCTTATGTGTTTTAATGTGCTTTTATATAATGTGTCACTGTTTTTATGATGTTTTTATTGTGTATTTTTACTGTAAAACTAATGAATAATTAATTAATAATAGTAATACTGTGTATAGATAGATAGATACACTGCAAACAATCCCCATCAAGTCATTTAGTCTATTATTGAGTCCTAAAATGTAATTTTTTAAAAATAAGTTAAAAAATCTGCCAATGCTGTTAAATAATTAAATAATTTCACCCTATAGGTGCGGCGGGGGAGGGGTTGGGGCCTATAGGTGCGGAGGGGGAGGGGGTGGGGCCTATAGGTGCGGATGGAGGCGGGGCCTATAGGTGCGGCGGGGGAGGGGGCGGGGCCTATAGGTGCAGAGGGGGCGGGGCGGGGGCGGGGCCTATAGGTGCGGATGGAGGTGGGGCCTATAGGTGCAGGGGGGGGGGGCTACAGGTGTGGAGGGGGCGGGGGCAGGGCCTATAGGTGCAGGGGGGGGGGGGATGGGGGGGGGGCTACAGGTGTGGAGGGGCGGGGGCGAGGCCTATAGGTGCAGGGGCGGGGTTAGAAACAGTAGCTGGAGTTCTGCTCCCAGACCGTGTGACATTGTGTAAAGGTTACAGCCCTTATCCCCTGTGGGCTAAACCATCTCTCCCCACCACTTAGCTCACAAGCTCATTAGTCCAACTGTCTCTCCCTCTCCATTCATGCATGCTGCAGGCAGCTCCGGGACAGCTGCACAGACAGACAGGCAGACAGACAGGCAGACAGACAGGCAGACAGAGAGACAGAGAGACAGAGAGACAGAGAGACAGACAGACAGAGAGACAGAGAGACAGAGAGACAGACAGACAGACAGGCAGACAGACAGGCAGACAGACAGACAGAGAGAGAGACAGACAGGCAGGCAGACAGAGAGACAGACAGACAGACAGACAGAGAGACAGACAGGCAGACAGGCAGAGAGAGACAGGCAGACAGACAGGCAGACAGGGGGAAACTGGCTCATCACCAGCATTACTTAACTGTTCACTCTGACTCTGCTCTCTCTGTTCATGTGGTTTGGGTTGGGTTAGGTGTTCTTGCCTGGCGGTGCTGCCTGGAGTTGTTTGTCTCGATGCCGCTCTCTCCACCAGGTCATGTTTACACTGAGGCCTGGTGGTTAGAGAGGCCGTCACAGGTTCGATCCCCTTCACCGTACGTCCACACTGTGAGAAACACAGTCAGCAAATCCAGTCGTTTTATACAGCTGAGCGACCGGGGAAACTCGCTTGTTGGTCGACAAAGGTTTGGGGTTTTTTTAGATTATTTTGGGGGCTTTTTGCCTTTATTATGATAGTTTTACAGTTGAGACAGACAGGAAAGATTAGGAGAGAGAGAGAGAGAGAGAGAGGGATGACATGTGACAAAGGTCCTGTGCTGGACTCAAACCCAGGACATCACGGTCACATGACCACAGATGAGCTGTTTCCGGTCATCAGCCAATACGATTTCTACCTTTCCTACCAATGTGATTTTGTGTCATGAACAATAGTTCTGTCTGGCAAGTGCAAAATGGACGAGAAGATGATTGCAGCCATTCAAAGCTTCCCGGTTCTCTACAATTTTTTTCTCTTCCCAGTTCTCTACAACTTCGAAAGACGACAGGAATAAAGTCTCAGAAACGATCCTTAGAGAACAGCTGCAGAAGAGCTTGAAAACCAAGTCGTGTCCTGTCAAAGGAGCGTCTGGAGCGTTTTCTCCTTCAGTTCTGTTTGTTTGACCAGGTGAGAACGATAGAAATCAACTTTGGGTGTCACCAAATAACGTCACTGAGACGCCTGAAAACGAGTCTCAGTCCACAAACGAGAGAACTGCGGTGCGGTTCGTTAGGAGTGAGAACGTAATCCAACCAGCTACAGGAAACCACAACAAAATGCAATGGATTATGGGTAGAAGGAGACAGATGTTGACATCTGACAGCCAGCGGTTCCTCATGCTTGGAAAGCCTAGCAGAACAAAATGAAGTCTGGACTGATGCTCATATTCAGCTGTTTCTTCATGTGTTCTTACCTGGTATGAACACCAGAGAGGGAAAATTGTTTTCATAATGTGGGAGTTTGAAGCCCTGTGAGACAGACTGTAAAAGTGATTAAGGGCTATATGAAAAAACTTGACTTTACTTGACTTGACAAGTCCATCATGCTTAGCTAAAGTTACAGGGACTGGAATCAGATTTGTTTTGACTCTCCTCACTGCCAAACTATCTAACCTGGCAGGATGACAGCTTACCAAACCCCCGTGTCAATGTGAACCGAAAGCAAACTTTTCCACTATGGTTTGGACCAAAGACAACAAACTGTAGGCGTGGTGCGGTCACGCCTACAGTTTGTTGTGTTTGGTCTTTTCTTTGGTTTTGTCTCCTTGACAGAAACACAGAACCCTTACCTGTTCAGACGCTTTGACCCGCTCCGGATAAGAGGGACCGCTAAATGCTTGAAAATGGGAAAGTCTTTTGGAAGTTACTATACATTTGAGAGTAAAATCCAGAGCTAATTTTTGGACATAAAGGCATAACATGTTTGGGAAGAAATGAAGATTTTGCTAATATTCAAAAGGGATATCGTGTTTGCTTAAAGCCCAGAAGGTTTGTTAGTATACCAGATGAAGTTTGGTTCCAGTTTACAACTTTTAAAGGTAACTTAAGTCAGTGGATGACAAAATCCTAAGATCTTAAGATATTGTGCGCTATAACCTTCAGGAGGAAGACTTGTTTTTATTTTTCCAACATTTATACGCAGTGTTTTGTAGATGAACTCTTCAGTTGCAGCCGTATGAACACAGAATTATTGAGAAAGACGACTTACAGGTGGGAACTAAAATGAAACTGTGGAGAGAAGTGTAGTTGGCAGACTGTTTAATGGCTGATCAAACACAAAGGGACAGGATGTCTTGTCATCATATTGGTGTTACACTGTGTTTTATGGCCTAAATTCAACACTACAGAGTTGAACGTGCAAAGTGCAGCAGTAAACCTGTCACAGGACATTCTGCCAAGGCGTCTTTATGCTTTATTGGAGAGTTGGTCTGTATTTTCTGAGCATGAATGTACAGAGAAAAATATGGATTCATTCTGGGCGACAATATCTCTCTCTCTCTCTCTTTCTCTCTCTCTGTTCTGTTACTCACTTACAAACAAATGAATCAGTCAAGCTTTTATGGTACATTTTCATAGCAGCTTGCAGTAAAATCAGCTTTGCCATAACAATAAAGCCATAAAGAAGCAATAAAAGAAAAGGATATAGGACATGGCGTATCAAACGGTGGCGTAATTATTCCCTCAGCACAGAACGAGAATGACAGAAAAAAGCATTGCTGTTCGACTCTGGCTGGCACGCGTACGATCGTCGCCATGCAACTTTTGATAATGTTGCCATGGAAATAATCACTGCTGCAGAAAGTCGATCTGTTACCATGGCAGAGGCTTTGTTTTCCAGAGCGTTCTGGGAGGGAGTTGTGTTCCCCCGAGTCTCACACGGCGTCCACGCATGAAACGATGCTCATCTCCCCGACAGCGTTACAGCGAGGTGTTTAAATTACAAGGTTCAACGCAGTTCAGTTCAAGTCTGTATTTGGTTTACAGGCCCGGCTTGCAATAAACACACAACCAATCAGCACAGAGGGACAAACAGCAGAGCAGAGAGCTCAGCAGGTCGATACAGTGCAAACAGGAAGCGATCATTAGTGCAGAATACAGAGTTCTGACTAAAACAGGCTACACCATTACATGTGGAAAGCTACAATATGTAACTATTTTGAAAATAATAATAAATCATATTCTGCATAATCAGTCTGTCTGTCTGTCTGTCTGTCTGTCTGTGTCCCTGTGTGTTCATGCCTAATATCCCCTGTTTGCCTGAAATTAGCTTTTCAATTATGTTTTGGGGCGTAAACCATTTCCTGTGGGCGTGTCTTGTGGACGACCTTTCAATGAGCTTCAGCGTGACGTTAGCAGACGAGATAGAGATGGAAGAGAAACTGATTTTACGCGCCATTTTTGTTCCAAACTACGATACATCACGATAACAAACTGTTCTAGCGGTACGGCAATGTTGCTGTCTTTATTAAAGGTCCCATACTCTCCACTTCCCAGTGTTTTATTTTGTGTCTTGAGGTCCATTCAAAGCTGTGTGTGTGGTGTCATGAACCAAAAACACTCTCAATCCATTTCTCCACGTTCATTTTCCAGCATCTCTCTGAGCCTTACCAAGAACAGGCCGTTTCTGTCGCCGTGTCTTTAAGGCTCATTAATATTAACGACCCCTCTGTTCCGATTGGCTAACCGTTTCGAGAGTGAAACGTGAGACGCCGCGGCCCGGCGGCTACAGGTAGGGAAAACTCTCCGGTAATAAACAATGACGACCGCTCGACCGCTTTGAAAAAAACACTTTGTTAGTCTATTATTATTATTAGACCATGCGTTTTGATACTTTCACCATGTTTAGATCCTGTTTTTCACCATATGGGACCTTTAAATCTCCTGCCCTCTACTGCCGCTCTGCACGTTTCTCTGATGACGTATCGATAGATTTGCTTGTTGTGTAGAAAAACGTTAGGTAGCATGCTAGGAAGTTTGATATATTTTCTATGTAGCTAGCAGTACTAAATTATCTCATCATCAGTTCATCAGACAGCTCATCGACATCAGTGACAGGAGTTGGGGTGCGAACTTGCCCAGCTGAGGTGAAGGAGGGCGGGACTAACAATACACTTCATTACGTCAAGGCAAAAAGTTGCATATTGTAAATCACACAGTGAGGCTGTAACAGAGAAGAGTCCCATCTCACTTAATTGAAACCCAGTAGATTCGCCCTTTTTGCCCGAATTAAACTCATGTAATTTCTCCTCCCACTGAAAGAATCCAAACTTCAGACTGAAATCCAGACTGTCTCCTAACAGCAGCAGAGAAAGCTGGACTCACCTTTAGATCTTCTCCTCTCGTCTCTTTGGTATCTTAAGCATCACAGACCGGCCGGTTAGTAAACAGTTTACTGACGTCATCTTTCAGGGTTTCTGGGTAATGAAGTATTGAAGAAATCTTTCAAACAGTTACCTCTTGCTGCTATTTGGAGCCACCAACATGCAAAGTTGCCTGCTGTCGCTTTAACATCACTGAACTCAAGATAATTCATGGAAAAGGTTGTACTGAAACAAAAATAACTCCCCATATCACCATTTTTTTTGGCTTATTTTACGAAAAAGATATTAAGACTTCATTTGAGACTTCATCATAAATAACCTTGATGATAAAATTACTTTTTTCATTTTTGCAGTGCAGGAAGAGTCGGCTCTATGTGTTTTACTTCTGTGACTCCTTGCTACTGAACAAAGAGCCTCATTATGGCGGTGTGGCCGGCGGGGGATTTAGCCGCTAGTCCAATCAGCGTCTCCTTAACGAAGCATTAGCCGCCCGGCTGAGCCTCGCTCAGCTATTCGCTCATTAAACGCCCTAAGTCACTGATTTTTTTCTCCTTAGAAACCGACGGCAAATCTCTCTTTCGCTCGATTTAAGGGATAAACGCATTCTCAAACACATTCCCTCTCTCTCTCTCTGTCTGCCTGTCTCTCTCTCTCTGTCTGTCTCTCTCTCTGTCTGCCTGTCTCTCTCTCTCTGTCTCTCTCTCTCTTTCTGTCTGTCTCTCTCTGTCTGCCTGTCTCTCTCTGTCTGCCTGTCTCTCTCTCTGTCTGCCTGTCTCTCTCTCTGTCTCTCTCTCTCTCTGTCTGCCTCTCTCTCTCTGTCTGTCTCTCTCTGTCTGTCTGTCTCTCTCTGTCTGCCTGTCTCTCTCTGTCTCTCTCTCTCTCTGTCTGCCTCTCTCTCTCTGTCTGTCTCTCTCTCTCTGTCTGTCTCTCTCTGTCTGTTTGTCTCTCTCTGTCTGCCTGTCTCTCTCTGTCTGTCTCTCTCTGTCTGTCTGTCTCTCTTTCTCTGTCTGTCTCTCTCTGTCTGCCTGTCTCTCTTTCTCTGTCTGTCTCTCTCTGTCTGTCTCTCTCTGTCTGCCTGTCTCTCTCTCTCTCTCTCTCTCTCTCTCTCTCTCTCTCTCTCAAACAAATACACTCATTCTCTCTCTCTCACACAGTCTTTACCTCTCTCACTCAGGGCCAAACTTCAGTCTCTCTCCCTAAAGTATAATATTCAAATTTTTTGTCCATTCTTTATGCTTTTCTTTCTCTCTATCCCTCTTTTTTTCTGTATCTCGCAATCTCATATTTCTCTTTTTCTAGCTTCTCTCTCTCTCTCTCTCTCTCTCGCTCTCTTTCTCTTGGATAAAAACATTTCCTTTCTCCATTATATGTCGCTTCCTTTCTCTGTATCCCTCTGTCTCTCCATCTGTCTCTCTCTCTCTCTCGATCTCTCTCTCACTCACTCTCTCTCTCTCTCTCTCTCTCTCTCTCTACCTCTCTCTCTCTCTGGGATAAACACATTCCAGAGGAATCGTGGCTCCAGTCCACCTACTGATTGCTGGGTCACACCGCTTGACCGCTCTCCTCCTCCCCCTCCTCCTCTCCTCCTCCTCTCCTCCTCCTCCTCCTCTCATCCTCCTCTCATCCTCCTCTCTCTCCCTCCCTCCCTCCCTCCACTCCTCCTCCCTCCCTCCCTCCACTCCTTCTCCTCCTCCTTGACCACACCTCCTCTTTTCATTCCTCTTCTCCCTCAACCATCCATCTCCACTTTTCCTCCTCTTCCTCCCCCTCCTTTCCCTCCCTCATCCTTCTCTTAACTCCTTCTCCTGCCATCTCCATCTCACTCATGTTCCCCTTCACTCTCTCCTCCTCCTCCTTGCCTCCTCCTTCCTCCAATTTCTCCTCACTCTCCCCTTTTCTTCTTCTCCACCCTGTTCTCTACCTCCTCCTTTCCTTCCTTTCCCTCTCTCCTCCCTTTTCTACTCCTCTCTCCACTTTCTCCTCCTCATCCTCCCCTTTTCCTCCATATCCTCCTCTCTCCCTCCTCTTCTTCTCTTTTTTCCCCTCCATATCCATCTTTTCCCTCCTATTCTCCTCCTCCTTCGTCTCCACCTCCTCCTCCTCCTTTCCTTCCTTTCCCTCTCTCCTCCCTTTTCTACTCCTCTCTCCACTTTCTCCTCCTCATCCTCCCCTTTTCCTCCATATCCTCCTCTCTCCCTCCTCTTCTTCTCTTTTTTCCCACTCCATATCCATCTTTTCCCTCCTATTCTCCTCCTCCTTCGTCTCCACCTCCTCCTCCTCCTTTCCTTCCTTTCCCTCCTCACGCCTCCCTCTCTGGCTCCTTCACCTGCCATCTTCATCTCACGTCTTCTCTTCCTCCACCTCCTCCTGGTTTCCTCATTTTCTCATCTCCCTTTATCCCTCTCTCCTTCTCCTTCTTTCCTCATCCTCTTTTCACCTCCTCACTTTTTTCTCTCCCTCCTCCCCCTCTCTCTGCTTCCATTCCTTTTCCTTCTCGCTCTCTCCTATCGTTTTGCTTCATCTCCTCCTTCACCTCCTTTATCCTTGTCCTCTCCTTTCCTCTCTCCTTCCACCTCCTCCTTTCTCTCCACCCATCCCCTCTTCTCTCCATCCTTCTCCCTTCCTCTTTTCCTCCCTAACCCTAACTTCCTCCTTAACCTCTTTTCCTCCTCCTCCTCCTTTCTCTCTCTCCTCCCACATGTCTTCCATCTATACCTCCTTCTCCTAACTCCTTTGTCCCGTCCTTCCCTCCCTACTACACTTTCCTTTCTTTCTTTCGGCTACACCTCCTCTTCCCCATCGCTCCCTCTCTCCTCTCATCCATTTCCCTTCTTTTTGTCTCTCCTTCCTCCTCCTCTTCCTCCTCCTTTTTTCTCTCCCTCCATCCCTCCCCCTCCTTTCTCCTCCGCCTCGCCGCGAGCCTCGCCGCAGGCAGGCGGGAAACAGCCGATTAAAGGTTTATTTCTTAATTAAACCTGGCAGCTAAAGCCACTGGTTCTCAGTCATGAGTTGCTGAAGGGGGGGTCACGACCTCTTTGAACCTCACAAGGGGGAGCAACTGGCGCCACTAGTGCATTATGGGTATTTTCCAAGAGGGGCATGAGAGGGCAGCCGGGTAAAACTTAATGAATGAACTGATTCCAGTGTGTTAGCCCATGTGGGGAAGTGTGAAGTGCACAGTGATGCTGTGAGGATTTAAGGAAATTGTAAAAAAAAAAAAAAAAAAAGGGTTCTATAGCAGCAGATGATGGTTCTTTAGGCTAGAACAAGGTAGAAAAAGGTTCTCTATGGTGCTGTAAAGCAGTGGTTCTCAACCTGGGGGTTGGGACCACCCAGGGGGCCACAAGATCATTTTGGGGGGTCGCAAGATGATTCATGGTACAGGAAAAAAACATAATTATTCTATACACATTCATTATCATGTCTAGTTTTTCATTTTTTTCTGGAATTTTTGCTTTTTTTCTTGTGAAATACTGAGTAGATTTCAGCCTCTCTGTCTCCTCTGCTAATCAAATGAAACAATCTGAAAAGGGAAAATCATTCTTTGGTTGCTGCAATCAGCTGCAATGCTACATATCAACTTATTAAAACCATACTTGGTTCTTTATTCTGATTTGGCAGCTTTTCATTTTAACAAATCAGATGGTTTATCGAGTCATTACAGTTCAATATAGAACCATTAACCAAAGAACCTTTGGAGAACCTTTGAAGAACCCTTCTCTTTCTGTGTGGACACACACAGTATTGTGTACTTACACCTTTTCATAGGTGAGCACACTGCAGTAAGGCCACTGTAAGGTTAAGTGTCAGCATCTATCACACTGTGTCAAAGTCCATGTCAAGTTCATTCTCTTTGCTCATAATAAACCAATTATAAAACAATAACGGGCATGGCCCTTTTCTAAATAAAGTTATAAATGGCTTTACAGACAATAAAACAATAAAAAAATGAAAGCCATTAAGATGAATAATATAAAAGCCAGAGATGAATTAA
Source organism: Centroberyx gerrardi (assembly GCF_048128805.1). Lineage (NCBI taxonomy): Eukaryota > Metazoa > Chordata > Actinopteri > Beryciformes > Berycidae > Centroberyx > Centroberyx gerrardi. The sequence continues at coordinate 33,292,095 of NC_136001.1, forward strand.
CAGAGGCTACATGCAGAGGAACCTGACTGTTGGCCAAACTCTGGGTAAAGGACAAAGTCATGTACAGTTACAGTCTATTTACTTCTGTCTAGTTTACATTTCCCACAATCATTTTGCAATGCATGCTGTACCACCAAATAACGGCACCGACACGCCTGAAAATGCGAGTCTCAGTGCTGCTGCGGTGCGGTTCGTTAGGAGCGAGACCGTAATCCAACCAACTACTGGAAACCACCCCAAAACACAAAGGATTATGGGTAGAAGGAGATGGGTGTGGTTCCTCATGCTTGGAAAGCCTAGCAGAACAAAATGAACTGACTGATGCTCATATTCAGCTGTTTATTCATGTGTTCTTAACTGGTATGAACACCACAGAAGAAGAGACAGACAAGTCCATCATGTTAGATAAAGTTACAGGAAGTGGAATCAGATTTGTTTTGACCAAGATCTCTAACCTGCGGGATGACAGGTGACCAAAACTCTGTCCAATAAACAAGCTCCTTGTGAGTCATGTGACTTTTGTTTACAAGCCCTGGTTCACTGACCAGTGTGTGGTCAGAGTGAATCTAAATGAACCAAATACAGATTTCCAACAAAGTGGAAAGAAAATGAACTGCAGGTGTGATCGCACCTTTAAACAATGAGACTGAGAGTTTAAGGTAACACTTTACAATAAGGGTCGCTAAGTTAAGGGTTAGTTAATGCTTAATAAGGGTTAGTAAATGCTTATTAAGCATGAACTAATTAACAGCTAACTAATGTGTAATTTACTAATGGTGTTCATGCTAACTAATGTATTCATTTATACATTATTTAATAGTTTATAAAGATGACTATTAAATAATGTATAAATTAGTTAACTGTTAATTAAGGGTTAGTTAATGCTTATTAAGCATTAAGTAAACCTTAACTTAGTGACCCTTATTGTAAAGTGTTACCGAGTTTAAAGACCCCATGAAATGAAAAATTGTGTTTTTTACCTTTTTGCTGATGTTGTGTTCACCTGTTCACCAACACAGGCCAATAAATTTTATGTCAAAATGAATAGAGCGTCTCTTTCTGGTAAACAGCACATTTCTGCTGATGACTCATCCTGCACGGAGACAACGATCATCCAATGAAATTTTGATAAACGTTGGAATTATTGGGACGAAGGTGAGTTTTTGGCTAAACTGTTGAGTGTTTAAGCTCCTCGGTCGGGGGTCGGGGCGTTTGGGAGGCCAAGGCCCCGCTCACCTTCAGCCTTCACTGTAAAACAGCGACGACACACAGGAAGCAGCAGATGAGCATCAGGGAGCGCTGGATGCTGGAGCAGGGCGTAAACAAACTGAGAGAGCTGTAATGTCAAGTATGTGGAGGAGGGGAGCGGATCAGGCTGACTGCTGAAATGTGGTTATCTCTGAGAAACAGAGGGAGAGAGAGAGGGAGAGAGAGAGAGAGAGGGAGAGAGTACATTACTACTCGTCTTTTACAGCGGAGAGAGAGACAAACAGAGAGATACAGACAGAAAGATAACGGGAATGCGAGAGCTCATTGTGATTCAAATTCAACAGCGGAGGGAGAGAAAGCAGAGAAACAGAGATGGAGATGAGAAACAGCGGTGAACGGAGCGATAGAGATAGATATTAAAACTGATTAAACGGAGTAAGAGCACTCTTCTTCTGAGGCAGATAGACAGGTAGATAAGTGAAGAGATATATTAAAGAGTGATGGATGAAAACAGGAAAGAGGTGGACAGGCAGACAGATAGAGAGAAACAGGAAGGTAAAACACATTACCTCACATTACCTTGTATTATTCTCTGCAGAAAGAGATAGAAGCTCGGTTTCCATCCAACTGTTTTGATTTATTTATTTGCGCAACTACCAGATTAGAAAAGCTGAATAGAAGTGGCAATTTTTTAATAAAATTTCATCAGTATCACAAAAAAGTAATCTTTGCACAACCGTGTGTGTGTGCCAGGTGCGTCAGAAGAGGAGGAGGACAAAGCAGGAATGTGTAGACTCCCGCACACTGTCTTCACTAACAAGATTTTTATTAAATGAGACAATGTTTCGGTCCAAGTGACCTTCATCAGGAAGCTGAATAAACAATACAACGGGGCCTGTATACTGTATATGGGAACAGGGAATAAGATGGTCCAATCATAAGGCCAAGGTCATCAAGTAACGTCACGGAAGAATACCAATAATATATATATATATCAATAATCAATACCTAGTGAGGTAAAAAGACAACAATCACAAAAAGGTTTTCCATACATTGTATCCAACATCAAAACAATATAGGAGTAAACACCACAAAACTGTAGGTTATACAAAAGTAGAACAAATCACACCTAGAAATGTCACTCCAGCCATAATAGTCTCTGGGTAACACTTTACAATAAGGGTCACTAAGTTAAGGGTTAGTTAATGCTTAATAAGGGTTAGTTAATGCTTAATAAGCATTAACTAACCCTTAATTAACAGTTAACTAATGTGTAATTTATTAATGGTGTTAGGGTTAGGACACATTACAGCTGCAATGCTACTGCTGGTTACATTATTTAGTCATTTATAAAGATGACTATTAAATAATGTATAAATTAATACCTTAGTTAACATGAACACCATTAGTAAATGATTACCAGACACATTAGTTAACTGTTAATTAAGGGTTATTTAATGCTTATTAAGCATTAACTAACCCTTAATTATTGTACCCTTATTGTAAAGTGTTACCAGTCTCTGTAATGACAAGTAAGTTGTCTTAATTTAGGCCACTTCACTAATGACAACAGGAATAAGATCCCAGTGGAATAGAGACAAATCCAAGACAAGTAGTAGACTAAGTTGATCCATAGTGAAGTTGATCATGTGAGGACATTGGTAGATGGTCACATAATTCTAAAAAATACATAATAGCAAATTAAGTGCCAAAATCGTAGAATAAGTATAAGCAAGATCGCCCTAATAAAAAACAAGGGGTTCCATAATATATCATCGATATCACACGGTTTTTACTTGAAGTGAAAAATGCATTTGTTGATAAAGAAATTCTGTTACGCTCTAATTAGTGATGGAAATGCACATGTCTGTTAAATATCTGTCCACCACGACTTCACACAGGAATATCACACATGTTGTTTCTAACATGTTTAGGGCTCCATCATGGGCGTGTGAGCCTTAGTTGGTGCATCACAATATTTTCAAGCGCATTTCTTTTGTTTTTGTCTTGGAATTAAAGCGTGAAATATGGCAAACATTAGCTGAAACTAAACAACAATAACAATTTGACATTCAGGAAGTCCATTTATTTGCTTCCACCCAGCTGTGGAAATGCACCTCATTTATTTTTTGCAACATTTAAAAATGCAGCATATAGTTTGTCTGACAGTTGGATGGAAACATAACTAGAGAGAGAAAATGAGAGAGTGATCGTTGACCAGAGAGAGACGGGTTGAAAAGGAGTGAGAGGACATTACCACTTCTCTTATGTAGCAGACAAAGAGAGAGAGATTAACACAATAAGTGAATGGACACACACACACACACACACACACACACACACAACTACACACTAATAACACAAAAGAGCAAGAGCACATTAACAGTCTTCAGGTTGCAGCAGGAAAGAGAAGAGAGAGTGAGAAAGATCAACACAGCGAGAGGAAGATGTGCATGCATACACACACACACACACACACACACGCATGCACACACACACACACACACCTACACAAAACAAAGTGAGAATGCATTTCTACTCTTCTGATGTAGCAGATGGATAGAGACAAAGAGAAGAGACAGTGAGAAAGATGAACACAGCAAGAGCAGCGAGAGGTGGATTTGCACACACACACACACACACACATGCACACACACATATGAGCTGATAAAACAGTGAGAGCACATTACCAGTCTTCCTGTTGGGTATTGAACAGAGACGTCATGCCCAGCCTGGTATTGACGGCAGCTAACTGGTAATGCTGTCTGTTCCTGGAAGCTGCTGCAGCCTCTTAAAGGAGCATTTAGAAAACACACTGATGGTGAACCATTTGGTGAACGCTTTTATCCAAACGGCCCGGCCACGCCTTGAGTGCAGGCAGGTTCCAGTACTGAGTGGACCGGGTGGGAACCGAACCCCTGACCCCGGAGGTGTCGGTGCCTCGCTCTGTCCATTGAGATACAGGGCAGAAAAAAACCTGCGTCAATTAAAAACAATCAAGAGAATGAAAAGACAGACGCTTTGCAGTTCTGAATCCCATAGTAACCGCCTGACGCCATGTTGGAAGACCACTGACAAGCGAGTGGAAGATCAGCACCTCGTCATTACCTGGAAAACCAGATGCAACATCTCCAGGGGCCCGTCCTGCTAAATACACATTTCAGATTACTGAGGACGGACGATTCCACATTTTTTGGAGTTGATTCAGACTCCGACTCTTTGTAATGGAATTGATGGAATCGATTCTTAATAGATTCCGATTCCAAATCAACACAAAATGTAAGTTTTGCACCGTTTGGCATTCAACCAATGAGCCTTGAATTTCTCCCTCCCCCCTCCCCTCTAGTGAAATGGATCAGACCGAGGAAATCGAACACAGATAACTATAGAAAGACCTAAATCAGAATGAATTAATGGAATTGAGGGTTGCTTCTTTTGGAGTCGACTCTCCATCCCTTGTCATTACAGAGACCTGCTGCTGAACCTGCATGAACACATGAACAACTTTGAAGTTCATGATAATTTTATGACACTCATTTCAGTTTGTCTTTCATACTTTTTAAAATCAGAAATAGTCTGAATAGTGTTAAGATAAAATAGCAATTGTAGTTAAAGTTTAGGAAGTAAAGTTATAGTCAAACGAATGCCTTCGACTTAGTTAGCAATCTTGCTAGCTAGCTAGCTAGGCTAGATAACGCTAGCTAAATCAACAGCTGTGTAAACAAATCCATGACACTTCTTTCTGCTTTTTCACTCCTCCCCCGCCGCAAAAATCTGTAACCTGCAGGATGACAGGTGACCAAAACTCTGTCCAATAAACAAGCTGCTTGTGAGTCATGTGGCTTTTGTTTACAAGCCCTGGTCAGCTTGTAATTGGTCAGTCTGAACCTAAACGAACCAAATACAAAAATGCAACAAAGTCGACTTTTCCTCTATGGTTCAGACTAAAGAAAACAAACTGTGGGTGTGATCGCACCCTAAAGCTAAACTTAAATGACATTAAATCTAAACTAAACGTATTTTTATGGCACTTCTGTTTCATTAGACGATATCCTGGAGAGAGTGACAGTGATGATAGAAGATAAAAGGCTGCAGAGAACATGAACTGGACTCAAACTGGATTCAAACCAGTGACATCACACGGCGTGTCATCGCTCTGAGTCACCGGGACGACGGCGTCTTCCTCACAGCTGACTGACAGCGACGTCTCCGTCGTCGGATCACATGTGACTTCCAGAGAAGAGGAGTGCGAGGACCGGCTGGGGGGTGGGGGGGTGGGGGGGGATGTGAGCTACCAGATGGTTGGCATGGAAACAAGGCGTCTCCTCGTCCTGATAAGACGGCGACAGACAGCCTGGACGATGCTGACAGGCAGATGGGATGAAAGGCAGAGCGCGCCGTTAGTGTTGACAGAGCGCTGCTTTGTGATTGGCTCGCTTTCATTAGCACGCTTTGTGTGTGTGATCATCGCTGTGAAAGAGTTTCTTCCAAAATGTGTAAACAAAACAAACTGGCACTTACTCACACTGGCACGTGAGAGAGTGATAGTAAAGAACACAATCAAGTTGAGTCCAGTTTTGGTGGCTTTAGTCTAGAAATCAGAGAAGCTTGTGGCTGGAAGGTTGCCGGTTTGAATCCCGGACTGATTGGGAAAATCTGGGCAGGGAATCAGCTGCTTTCCCTCCATCAGCAGCTGCTGTGGAAGCTGCAATTAATCAATGAAGTTTAACCCCCATTCTATTTGTGGAATAGAGTTCACCCACCTTTATAGATTGACATACATCTTCATGACACAAGGACTTTTCACAGGGAGCTGGTTGATATTTCGATGGCTCTGGCTACTTCAGCTGGATATGATAGAGGAGTTGTTGCTGTAGCTGCTACTCAGAGCGCTTTTATTTTGAAAGAGGAGGGGAAAACATTGGGACCAGATTCATCAATATGTCGTTTTTGCTATGAAACAAACTACAGCCAGACAGGATAAAATGATGTGTTTGTGGACTTTTTTTTAATTCAACATCAAAGCTTATGTGGATTTCATTTTATGATTTTTACGCAAGATAACACAACAGAAAACAACAAATGTCAACTTTATTTGTCATTATTTCAGTGTACTATATAATAATAATACCTAAACTTAAACTTGCTAACACTTTAGATTAGGGAACACATATAAACTATTAACTATGGGTTTTCCCCTCAATACTTTTATAATTTCCCTCAATAATATGTAAGCAACTTTCAGCTTCCTTACTGACTGCTTACAGTTAATGGGCTACTTGTAGAATACAATAGTGCAGAATAAGGTGCTAATAAGTGGTTTGTAATGACTAATAATGAACCAATATGCTACTAATATGCATGTTAATAAGCATTTCTTAATAGTTAATATGCGTTCCCTAATCTAAAGTGTTACCAAACTTTATTAAGGTATATGAGGTTGAGCTCACACGATGCAGCGGCATCATGACGCAGCAGTGGAGCCGCGGTCGCTGACGAAGGCGGCGCCCCCTCCTGTGAGTGGAGCCCGGGGGTCACCGCCGCTGCCTGTGACCTTATACAGTAACACTGGGGACTTCAGCCAGTTGTCAGCCGGGCCGGCTTCGCCCCGCGGCTCTGTGTGATATATTACAGTGGAGTTTATCAAGGGCGTGCAGATATAAATGTGCACATCTGATGTAAGCGAGG